>NC_142064.1:175752161-176054661 GCF_059756535.1 Pantherophis guttatus
TTGATAAATCCATTGAGTCTCCAATGCAATAAACCACTTATGATTGGACTGGTGTGAAATTTGTATGTGTAGATGGGTAACTATCTGTTGTTTGAAATAATTAACACTTTTTAGGATCATAAAATTTCCTAATTCGAAAGATAAAATAAATATTGCAGGATATGCAATTTGAAAGATGTGTCAAATATTGCGGGATATGCAAACATAGTATGTATCCTGGATTGTCTGGCCACATGACAAGCTTGGTAAAATTCACTGTGTTTCTGTATCATTCTGAAGGAACAAGAGCTTCTTTTCCTCATACTGAAAATTTGTTGACATTCTAGGAACAAATATTTTCACAATTATCTCTCCAAAGAAATTAGCTAATAACAGGATCAAATGATTGTGAAGTACTGTATCAATAGGCTCAATATAGTATTTTTGATGGTTTCTATTAATCCTGAGAGTCATCAGTTTAGTAATATTGAGCATGATAAGAATATCAGAATTCAAAGGAATAATATTAGATGGAATTTCCTGGTGTAAACAAATGATTTGGGGTGTCAGCCAGAGGTCTCACCTGACAAAGAAAAGTAAATAATTTTCAGCTGAAATGTCACTTTCTATCTTTAAAACAGAATCTATAGAACTCAGGCTGGTAGGGGAGGGGTCTATACCAGAGATGTTGGTGCTGTAGGAGGGGGGTGGGGAGGAGATTTACTAGGTTTACAAAGTATTATTATTTTCTTCCTGCAATCTGATTAAATTTTTAGCTTATCAACTGTCTAGCAACTCAACACATTTACTTTTGCAGCTGGCTTCAGAAAAAGAAAGTGTATCTTAGCATGTTGCCACCTTAGCAGAGGTTTATTTACAATTTAGATATAACTTGAAATTGTTCTCTCATTTTCTTTCTTTTCAAATACAGCTGCCTTGGTCTTTGATTCATTAAAGGAATTAAACTCTGTAGAAACTCAACTAGCAACTAGGAGATAGCTATTGAAAAGTCAAGAACAAGGCTTGGATCGGGGTGAAATTCAGCAGGTTCTACCAGGTTCTGGAAAACTAGTAACGGAAATTTTGAGTAGTTCGCAGAACTGGCAAACACCACCTCTAGCTGGACCCAGAGTGGGGTGGGAATGGAGATATTTCAATATCCTTTCCCCAGGAATGGAGAGGGAAAGGGGATTTTGCAGTATCCTTCCCCTGGAGTGGGGTGGGAATGGAGACTTTGCAGTATCCTTCCCCTGCCACACCCACCAAGCCACACCCACAAAACCGGTAGGGAAAAATTTTGAATTTCACCCCTGGTTTGGATAGATAAATTGCTTCCATTCCAGGCACAAGAAGGCCTAATAATGAACAACAATTACTTTGGACTCTAGCAATCCAGTCATTACAGTATATAAAATAGCTACAGGAATTATTGTGTCTTGCATAACTTTCTCTTCATACAGTTTTGGTAAATGAGTCTCTTATAGTTTGTTTCTTAGCCTTGAATGTGGAAGGCATCTACACTGTGGTTTGGTCTTGCCTCATCCTGTCTGACCTGAATCTCTTTCTTCCTGGCTTTTGCTGTTTTAATCCTCAAAGGATGGGGAATTCTGGCACCCATTAAGCAGCTAATGCAAAACATGGTAGCTCCTCACAAAACTGGACTTTTGGATGTTTTGCATTCATTTTAGTTTGAGAATAAGTCCAATTATTCAGAATTCCAAAATCTGAGAAGAGATTAAGATCAATAAAGAACAAGAGGCAATGCATGTAGTAGTGTATCGCATGATGGAATTAAGGGATGTTCTCAAAAATGGAAAGATATAGATATAATAAATTGTGTTTGTGTAAACTAGAATTTCATTATATTTCCTTTTCTTCCTTGGAGGCCTTCTAGTCCAACCTTTGTTCAAGCAGAAGACCCTATCTCTTCTTTAATCTCTTCTTAAATACTTCCACTTCGGATTGTTCTCATTGTCAGGAAATTTCTCTTTAAATTCTAGGCTGGATCTCTCCTTAATAGGTTTCTATCCATTACTTCTTGTCCTGGCCTCAGGTGCTTTGGAAAATAAGTTGACCCCCTCGTCTATGTGGCAGCCCATCAGATATCGGAAGACTGCTATCATCACCTCAGTCCCTTCGTTAGATTAGACATACCTAGTTCCTGCAACCATTCATCCTTCAGTCTTTATCCTTCAGTCCTCCAATCATCTTTGTTGCCTTCTTTCTAATGTCTCAACATCTTTTATGTATTGGGGTGACCAAAACTGGATGCAGTATTCCAAGTGTGTTCTTAACAGTGCAGTATAAAGTGGTACTGGTATATCCTTCTAATGCAGCCCAGGATTGCATTACCTTTTTTGTCATCTGTGGCACGCTGCTGGCTCATACCTAAGTGGTTGTCCACTAGGATTCCTAGGATTGTTGCTGTTGAACCGAATGCCACTTATTCTATACCCGTGCATTTGTTTTTTCTTGTTTAAGTGTAAAACCTTACTTTTCTTACCACCGAATTGTGTATTTTGGATAGGATCCAGTGTTTGAGTCTGCCAAGTTCTTGAACCTATCTTCTAAAGCAGTGGTCACCAACCAATGGTCCGTGGACCACTGGTGGTCCACTAGAAAATTTTGCTGGTCCGGAGAAACATTATTTGCATTTTTATTTTGCACTAAATACTATTTTTTTTAAAAAAAAAATCATATTAGTGGTCCGTGGGATTTAAAATTATGAATTTAGTGGTCCCTGAGGTCTGAAAGGTTGGGGACCCCTGTTCTAAAGGTCTTCTTTAAAGGCTATTCCCCCCAGCTTGATGCGGTCTGCAAATATGATTTCTCCTGCTATCACTTCCAAGATAAGATCCAGCATAACATCAATCCAACTATTATTATATTTAACTTACATTATATGTGGTCATCTGCCAGTAACACAATGTGTGTCACAACATCATATTGCAAATCCAGCCTTTTATGTATATGATGGATAATGGTGTAAAAGACAAATGTCTTTTAAACGTTTATAATGTGTTTCATCATTAAGAAGCAACACCTATGCACCTATCCACTATTTTCACTTACCTGTCCATTCTTCATATTCTTACACACATGATTCATGCTTTAGTTTTCTCTCTGCTTACTCATGCTTTTTCTTGAGTTATTATTATTATTATTATTATTATTATTATTATTATTATTATTATTATTATTAAAATTTCTATACCGCCCTTCTCCTTTCGGACTCAGGGCGGTGAACAGCCAAAATAAAAACATCTATACATAACATTACAGTTAAAAATAGAGTTAAAATAATTTATAAATTTGGCCCATAACTTAAAACTTGTCAATTTAAAACCAATATTAAAATTTTAAAACTAACCCTAAAATCAAGACAGACCGGCTAACTGAAAAAAATAAGTTTTTAGGGCCCGACGAAAAGTCCGGAGGTCGGAGATCACTCGTATCTCTGGGGGTAGATTGTTCCATAGGGTAGGTGCCACCACAGAGAAGGCTCTCCTCCTGGGGGTCGCCAGCCGGCATTGTCTGGCCGACGGCACCCTGAGGAGGCCCTCTCTGTGGGAGCGAACTGGCCGGTGGGAGGCTATTGGTGGCAGAAGGTGATCCCGTAAGTACCCTGGCCTTAAGTCATGGAGCGCTTTAAAGGTGATCACCAACACCTTGAAGCACACCCGGAAGTCCACTGGAAGCCAATGCAGCTCGCGTTGAGTTCCCCCCCAATCCTGCACTTTACTCATTTCTTCTGCTGAACATGGTTTTACTAAATCCAATTATATGTTGAATGCTTTCCATTTTCCTTTTCCTTTTATTTCTCTTTGTTTTCAAGGGTCTTTGCAATCCAATCATAGTTCATCTTGTTTTTACAATTTCCTATGTTTTCTCATGTAAGTTTTGCTATTTATTTTCTATTCCACTTCTTTAATCTTCTAAGCTACTTTTTCTTTGTTTTAACTTACTCTTGAAGACAGCTGCCAAAATTTAGAATTCTAAATTCTAGTTCTATTTTCAGTTGTCTGATTTAAACTTTTAGTATCACATAATTATTGTTAGTTTTCTTTAGAAAGCAGTTTTCTCCCAAATGTTTCAAGACCTTTTTCCAATTGCAGTTTTATAGGTGTAATTTTCTTTGCATCTATATAGACCCATTTTTATTTATGGCTTTTCTAGTTTTTATGCAAGCAGTCTCAACATCCAGTCTATCTGGAAGACCTTTTACTCCAAGCAGTGATTTAGTTAATATTTCATGGCTGCCTGCCTCAGAATGCTCAGCCAACTATGTTAGTGGAAGATAAATATAATAATACATAGCATTTATGCCTATGCCTGGTGAAGAAAATTGGTACAGATCCACATCTATTACTCTGCTGCCTAAAACCTGGCCCAGAGATTTAATAATTCCCTTTTTATCAGATTGCCTTGGCAGGAAAGCTGAGAAGAACAGTCTTCTCTTATTAACTGATTTGCCTCCAGAAATCTCTAGAAGAGTTACAACATTCTGCTCCACTGGTGTTGCTATACAAGGTTTCTTTTTTTATAGTTGCTTCTCCCACTCACTCACTCACTCACTCACACACATGCACACACACACACACACACACTTTCTCTCTTTGTCTCTGTCATCTATCTATCTATCTATCTATCTATCTATCTATCATCTATCTATCTATCTATCTATCTATCTATCTATCTATCCATCATCTATCAATCTATCTAGCATTTATCTATCTTATATACTGCTGCAACCTACAAGGGATTGTTTTAAAATGTTACTTTTCTCTTTACTTCCTTTTAATTGTCCTCATGATTAAGTGTAATATGTAATTGGCAGCGGGTCTTTAACAGTAGTAAATAAAAGTTTAGACTATAAATAGTTCTTTCTTTTTGGTGTTATATCAACCTGAACCTTTCAAATAGGATTGCATTTAAATATATATTTAAAATATTTAAATTTCAGTTTTAAATTTAATTTAAATATAAATTATATAAATGTAATGTGTACACATATATAAATTTATACATAAATAAGAAAAGACCATAACAAGATCATTTTATAAGACATTATACATGATGAATATATTGATTGACTTTTTCTTTTAATGAAAAAAAATTCCTTAGGATAGAAAATGGTTTTAGGCATCTGAACCATAGACTTTAGTAACTACATGCCTTTTAAAAGAAATTAAAAGCAGCTGGTAAGAAAGAGTCATGTCTTATTAATAAAAAGCACTGTAGCTAAAATAAAGTCTAACAATTTAATTTTATCACTACTGTTCTAGCATTAAGCCCCATGATCTCAACACTCCACATTTATTTTTAAACCTGCAATTTGTTTGCTTCCATGGCTGAAATTTGTAATTTTTTTCCCTCACTAAAGGGCTTTCCGTTTTCAGGATGTTCATTTTTTTAAAATGAGTTATAGAAATATGAAAAACCCAGGGCCTTCAAAATTGTCAGTAATACACAGAAAGTTATTGGTTTCAGTTGGACATGAACATAAACAAGTTAGAAGGCCAACAGAAATGTAAGAGTAGAAAACACATAAGAAGCTTAGAGAAATATAAAAATGAGAATAAAGAAGAATTTTGGAAATATAGTGTGGTTTAGACTGCCAGCGAAAAACATGATCTTGTGTTCATAGTAAATCTAGTACCGTGAAACAGATGTGTCAAATAGCACTTCAGAAGAAAGAAACACAAAAACAAAAGATTTGAGATCACAAAGTAAAGTTTCTATTATTCAAAGTCATACTAGGGTCGAATACTAATAAAAAAAATAGAATTGGAATTATATTTTCCACTAATATATTTTCCAGTAGCAATAGCACTTAGATTTATATACCGCTTTATAGAGCTTTACAGCCCTGTCTAAGCAGTTTACAGTCAGCATATTGCCCACAACAATCTGGGTCCTCATTTTACTGATCTCGGGAAGATGGAAAGCTGAGTCAACCTTGAGCTGGTCAGGATCGAACTCCTGGCAGTGAGTAGGCTCACCCTGCAATACTGCATTCTAACCACTGTGCCACCATCGCTCTACCTATCTAGTTGCAGAAACAGATGCTAACATTCACATTCTTATATGAACCATCAAACTGATTTAAAATGATTTAAAAGGTGTTCTTACTGAAATTGTTGAGTACATTTTTTTCCCTAGATGTCATAAAATTATATCTTCTAATACAATACAATCACTATTAATGTTCACAATATAAAATGAAATAATACAATCTGAAAATGTTTCAGGGACTAAACTGTGAAAACTAAAACAATTGATTCAAGTAGACAAATGTTCGGCGCTAGGTTCCCATTTGCCAATAGGATAACCTTGGTAATTATTTCCATACTTTGCCTGGGTTACAGGAAACCATTCAGACACTGCTTAGCATAACTTGTTCTTATCTATTTTCATCTAACTCAAGACTGACAGTGGGAAGAATGCATTTTGGAGCATAAGAAGCATTCGGAGCATAAAGTACTTCATGCAGAGAGATATATATATATATATATATATATATATATATATATATATATATATATATATATATATATATATATATATATATATAACAATGAGAGGTTTTTAATTTGTATCTGTCATTAATAGAGGAATATGGAAGTAACCTCGAAGAAGAGAAAAATAAAAGAAACTTATAAGAAGGTGAATGATAACTCAGGGGTGAAATCTACTTATTTTCCTTACCAGTTAGGAAGTATACATGCTGCACACACCCTCTGTGCACGCATAAAACCTTCTGTGTATGCACAGAGGGTAAAACGCACATTACTTCCTGGTTAAAACCAGGAAGTAACGACATCGGGGTGGGTGGGCAGAACCTCATGCTGCCATTACTACCGGTTCTCCGAGCCATCTGCCACAATCGCTACTAGATCGCCTGATCTGGTCCGAACTGGGAGCATTTCACCCCTGTGATAACTCACTTATGAGAAATGTGGAGAACGATAGAACATTTGTAGTTCAGGACTGAGCTATGGAGTTCTTGGTGCTCTCTGAGCTTTGTTTTTTGCTTGCAGATGTTCATTAGATAATATCAGCAGGGGACTTTGAAACTTTAAAAGGTAAATAAACATCCTTGGAATAGTATTTACAATATTCATTGTAAATAAATCTGTATTCTTTGCAAATAAATCCTTTGTCCCAAAATTATATTGTTGA
Source organism: Pantherophis guttatus (assembly GCF_059756535.1). Lineage (NCBI taxonomy): Eukaryota > Metazoa > Chordata > Lepidosauria > Squamata > Colubridae > Pantherophis > Pantherophis guttatus. The sequence continues at coordinate 175,759,323 of NC_142064.1, forward strand.
ATTTAACCCTTCTTTCCTCTTCCAAATGTGTAGCCACATGCCCTCAAATATCTTGACAAGTTTTCTTCAGTTCTCTCACATCAACCAAGGGTTAATAAAATAGAATCTACAATTTTGATGGTGGGGGAAGAATATCTGCAGCCCAAAGGTAGGCATCTCGTGAAGAAACAAGTGGGACCAGAACAAAACTGTATTGTAATTTAGAGGCAATTCTTGGTCAGGCTTTATGAGTTGCACCTACATTTCTGTAATGTTTAAAGTAGCCTTGAGGTCTGAATACCTCTATTTCATTCCCTCTATTTCATTCCCAAGGGAATTTTCCTGATCCCACAGCTGTTTATCACTTGGCACCTTGGTCCAAGAAGCTGATATTCTGGCAAGAACTCACTTTTTACCAACTGCTTTCAACATGGCTTATTGCCAAGCTACTGATCCTGAAAAAAATGTCTTCTGGATGGATGGTAGTATGACATAGTGGATGTATGATGACACCATGAAGGACAAACAAAGGAAGTGTTAAAACCCAGAATTTTAAAACTTTAAAGTATAAATCACTTCACAATTCACACATCAGTCATTGTGTTGTGTCTAGGCACAGTTCAGTTCTCACATTAACAAGGCAAGTGAGGAAAAAATCTAATTTTAACAAGTCATATTTATAATCCTTAAGTGCAACTGTGATTATTGAAAAACAACAAAACTTTAGGAACTATCCTGCTTTTCACCACGTATTGTGTAATATTACAGTGGGGATTATTAAGGTAGTTTAGATGTTGATGCTCTACATGACTTTTGTTAATCTGTTGCATCAATGCATATTATTAAACACTTTTATGCATTGATCTAAAACTCATTCTCACCAAATATCTTAACATGTTTTCTTCAGTTCTTCTATATCAAGCAGGATGGACAAGAGTGAATAAAGTGGGATCTCACTCTAAGATAGGGATATATAAAATTCAGTATACTTAGTGAAATTATACGTAGTAATATAACAACACTCTGACACATTTTCATTGACGGGAAAATTATTTGCTGCTGCTGTTGTTTTTTGTTTTTGTTTTGACCATTGTGTTATTCTTATCTTTTATTGTAAGTTTTCAATTTAACTACAATATTCAGACAATAATCAGCTTCTCTGATACAATAATGAATGAAGTATTATGGATGAGAATCAGCACAAACAAATTCCATGTTAGAAATCAGCAATTCAGGCACAGTTTTACCCCCTTGATGTAAGCTAGCCATTTGACTGTGTTTGTTTGTTTGACTTGTATGCCACCCATCTCACCTAGAGATGATTCTGGGCAACTTACAAGCATTAAAAGCCAATAAAACAACAATAAGAACAATATTATTAATAAATTACAATTAAAAGATGGGAAGGAAGGAAGCACGTTGCACATGAGATGAGAGGTCACATTTTGTCTTACTCTGTTAATGAGCTCCAGAATGATGCACCCCTGTTTTGGCCACAGGCCAATTGGCAGAACCAGGTCTGTAGGCCCTTTACAGAAGGTCAGAAGGGTGGGTACAAATCTTACCTCAGGGGACACAATGTTCCAAAGGGTGGGAGTCACGGCAGAATAGAATAGAATAGAATAGAATAGAATAGAATAGAATAGAATAGAATAGAATAGAATAGAATAGAATAGAATTCTTTATTGGTCAAGTGTGATTGGACACACAAGGAAGTTGTCTTGGTGCATATGCTCTCAGTGTACGTAAAAGAAAGGATACATTCGTCAAGAATCATAAGGTACAACACTTAATGATAGTCATAGGGAACAGATAAGCAATCAAATCATATTAGGAAACATTCAATCTAAATCATAAGGATACCAGCAACAAGGTTACAGTCATACAGTCATAAGTGGAAGGAGATGGGTGATAGGAACGATGAGAAGATTAATAGTAATGCAGACTTAATAAATAGTTTGACAGTGTTGAGGGAATTATTTGTTTAGCAGAGTGATGGCGTTTGGGAAAAAAAAGTGTTCTTGTATTTAGTTGTCTTGGTATGCAGTTCTCTATAGCATTGTTTTGAGGGTAGGTGTTGAAACAGTTTATGTCCAGGATGTGAGGGGGTCTGTAAATATTTTCACAGCCTTCTTTTTGACTCGTGCAGTATACAGGTCCTCAATGGAAGGCAGGTTCTCCTGAATTGAATAGGAAACCGGTGTATAAGATGTTTTTAATAAAAATGATCTAGAGTAAATTTGTGATAAATAATATTTATTATACCGTAAATTGGGTATCACCCTTGATTTTGATTCCTGTCCATATGCTTTGGCAATAAATCAGTTTAATTGCATCTTCACACGGACCTGGTCTTTCATGCCTGACATGTGGAATTGCATCAATGTCCTCATTTCTTTTCTTTTTCAAGCTATAAATATTTTATTAGGTTATAATATCCTCATTTCTGTGGCAGAGGAAGGATCCACTGGTTGATATACCATCTGATAGACCATTTTCTCTAGCCTACTGACCACTCACTGGGACCCTAATAGCCCTGAGATCTTCTGATAGTAATGCTTTTAATATTTTGTCATTATTAGTACTTAATATTGTCAGCTGACCTATAAATTATTTTCTATTCATATAATTTTGATATCTTTTAATTTCCTTAGATTTAATTGAAATCTGAGATATTTTTCTTTGTACATAAATGATCTATGTAGAATGAACTGCTTTAAGCACAGCCTATTTATGAATAATATGGAATAGAAATGAATTAACTATGTCTTGCCCAATTTCCATGGCTCTCCACTATTCTAAAAAGCCAAGCCCCCAACTAAATAGCATGGTCTATTTTTAGTCTTTGATTTATCTGAAAGTTGTGTTGGAAATTAATGTATCTCTGCTGACACAGCAGAAAATCAAATGCTGAACCTTCATTAGATGTGCACTAATAACATTGTGGTCTTCATATTTAAAGTGTATATGTTGCTATAAAGTACATAAAAAGACATTTTTTTACATAGTATTACGTAAATTATCATAATTAAAAGTCTGATGTTATTTTTTCCCAAGAAGTTATGGTATATATTTTCATATATACAATAACTTCTTGGGAAAAAATAACTTCATAATTTTTACATAGACTGAATAAGTCTTTTTACTTAAATCAGTTGACAAATATTTACTATTGCTTGGGCATATACAGTATAGTAGGTTTTGATTGCATCCACAGTGCTAAATCTTGTTAGAAATGCCTAAGTTGAAATGTCTATACAGTTCTTTTATAGACAATACATTGCATGAATAAGGTTGAATGGATTTCTCTGTGTCCATATCATTTTCATAATACTCCTATAATAAATCCAGTTTGTAGCATATTACGAGTAAGTACAACCTTCAAAAACAAGGTTTTTATTCCTTAAAATGCACATTTTGAATATGTTTTCTGATAAATTGCACATTTTTGAACTACGAATTTCAGCATACAAAACCAGAAGGACAATATTGAGGTCATGTTTGGCATAGGAATAGACAATCCCTGTATTTTAAAAAAATCTCAAACAGTATCCTCGATGAAAAGAGAAAGAGTGATTAGGGACACGTACAATATGGAGATCACATCTTTCAGTTCCCAGCAAAACAAAAGAACGCCATCTGAACATTTTGTTGGAACATTCCAAATTAGCTGCATTCTGGTGAAACAAATCTCAAAACACTTCAAAATTCTATCAGAACAAAATTTGAAACACTTAATTGTTCCTGCCATTGGAAACAGTAGGAATGCAGAATGAAGTCCTTTTTATTCTAAGGCTACCAGCCCGCCAATTTTTTAAAAAATCGACTACAGAGATTAATTGGTGAAATATATTTGAAAGTATTTATATGTCCTTTTAAGAAGGCCACAAAGCCTAATTTCTCAGCTACCACCAGAGTAGGTACCATTTGAAGGTCAAACAACTAAGTAGAAAATAATTCTACTCATTCCACACAAAACAGATTTCCTTCCCAAATCATCTTCCTTTCCTTGGTTTAATGTAGTTTGCCTTGCAGATACTTAATAATGTAGACTGGCCAACATTTCAGTAGTGTAGTACAGCACAAATCTTTTAGCAGAGTGGGCACTACTAGTTCCTCCACTCTCAAGAAGTTGTTGCAACTTGCTGGACTGATTGAGAAAGTCAGCAAAACAAAGAAAAACCAAAGGTGGCATTATTGCCTTATCCAACAGAGAGGAACCATAGAAACCATCCTTGTTTTTATATCTTAAAACACTCAAAAACTAAGAATAAAAAAAGGAATATTCCTGATTCATATATGCATCTTTACCTAGACAAGCAACTGAAGTAACAGTTGTTTCTGCAGCAAAATGAACCATGGATTGTTTTGTCTACGAACAGTGCCCAATAGTCCGAACAAAATACGCATACAGTAACATCTTGATTTAATGGACTTTGTACATAACAGATATAATTTGTGTCTAGATGTTTTCTTGAAATAGCCAAGTCCATTAAGGCAAGTTTTTATTGAAATGTCTGGAAAGATACTGGGATCAACAGGGGGATAGCAAATTACCAGCTGTCTGCAAGGCATATAAATTCTTCCATTCCTCGCTATCCTGTCAGAGCTGAAGAAGCTTCTTGGATGAGAAGCAAAACATCTTCAAAAAGAAAAAAAAACAAAGTCCAGTTGCCTCCTGGACAACCATGACCTGGATGACTGAGAATCTCTACAATTTTTAGCTATACAATTTGGGATTAACAATTTGGGATTTCCAGAGGGGAAAAAAAATTGCAGACTACAGGAACCAGGAACACTACTCAGCTGACCCTGAGGACACAGATAAACCTCCAAGTGCTTCAACAACCCTCTAAAAGGATGCAAATTACCAGCTGCCTGCAAGGAATATAAATCCTTCCATTCCCCACTATCCTATCAGAACTGAAGAAGCTTCTTGGGTGAGAGAAGTGAAACATCTTCAAAACAACAACAACAACAACAACAACCAAGAAAGATAGCAGGAATATTGGGGAACTGGTGAAGAATGAAAGGGGCCAGTTGTCCAGTCTGCAGTTTTTGAGCTTCTAGTGCAAGGATTGGAGGCAACAAAGTAGGCAGATATTTCCCCCTCATTGCAGGTATCAGCAAGAAAATGCCACTCTAGCAACATACCTGTCACTGCATTATTTGTTTGCCAGCTGAGCATCCATTCTGAGCATTACAGTAGCCTGCCAGAGGACTTTATCACATATCTATAGTAATTGAGATAAGACTGGTTCTGTGAAATTTTAAGCTACTGCGCATGTCTACATTCTTTCTTTTCTAGCTTCTTGATTTATATTTCCTTTGTTCGTCTGTTTGATACTGCCGGTAAAATGTAGTTAGCTAGTTTTTTACTTTTATAATAAAATGTTTCCTAGAATACATTCAGGTTTTCTTTCTTTGAAAGTATACAGCATGGAAAACAAGATCCATTCACCTCTAATAAATTACAGTTTCCCCAGGGGGGGAACGAGGCTGATTCACGCTTCGACAGTACCATTCCTAGTGCAGTTGGGATAAGCAACTTTGGTCTAGTGGTTAAGGCAACAGGCTAAAAAGAAGCAGATCATGAGTTCCTCCTTAGCTATGAAAGCCAGCTGGGGGTGACCTTTGGTCAGTTACTGTCTCTCAGCCCACGATCATCCAGGAGGTGGATACAAAGAAACAAAATAATTAACAGGACTACAGTTCTGAATTCTACCAGTTGGAATCATCAAGAGACTTGACACTTATTTTACATAAGTACATAATAATGGACTTTTTAACATGTCTTTTTCAAATTTTAAGGGCCATTCTTTCTTCCCACATGGCCCATTAAATAGAAGTTTTCCTGCATACACAAAGCTTGGCAATCCAGGTGAAACAAGGCAGGATAGAGCTTGTGCAGTTTTACACAACAAAACACAATCCATTCAAATCCAGTACAGGGAATTAGCTTTTGCTGTTTAAAATGCCATCTAAATTCCCAAAGAGTCTTCAATCTCAAGCTTTGCTGAAATTTTGGCATTTACATTTTTAAGGGACATGTTGAAAAATGGGATCTTAGTTTCTTTTTGAACAAATGATAATTTGCTAATTGTATAATTGAGTTCTTTGATGAATACTAATATATAAGTCTTTGTTGCATTTATAAGAATTTATAATTAAATTCCCATAATTTCTCTCTAGACTTTATTCTTCAGATATTTTATGTGGGTTTTGGGGTTCGTTAAGTTTCACTCTTAGCATGGTTGTGTTTCACCCTCCAGGTGACCTTTCTTTTGTCTGCTTGTTCTGCAATGTTCCTACAATGAAGTAGACTTCAACTAGAGGTATCTCAAACTATGGACTCCCCAAGGCCATGTGTTCATGTGGAAAGTTATTTTCAGTGTTCGGTGGCTTGGATTTTTAAATATATATATAAAAGGACCTTAACTCCTTGAATTCTCCCTTCCACTCTCCAGTCTTCAATATCTCTCCATGCTGCTGTTTTAAGGAACATGCCAGAACAAAATATGGAATAAAGCAGCAGTTCGTGACTCAAGAGAAATATAATGTTTTCAGAGGTTTTAGTACATGCCATTTAGAAATGGCAGAATATGAATGAAGACACATAGAGATCTGCCTATGTTATGGAGAATAGCAATAATCAAGTATCTGGGATTGATGAGGGGCAAATAAAGAGGCTAATGGGAGATGAGGAAAATCTGTAAGATAATGGTTGGAGAAAAAAGGGGGTTAAAAGAGGCAGCTTTGGGACATTAATGAATCATCCATTTTCCTGATATTGGAATTTGGAGAACTGAATCACAAATGTAATCATAGATTGAATAACCCAAATAATTTTCCTTTGGTTTATTGATTTTAACTAGGGATAAAAACATATTTAACTACAGCTATAGATGCCTTAACCCAAACAATTTAGGCCTAGTTGACAGATTTCAGAACATGGGTGTTCTCATTAAATGGTTGCTATGGAGGCCTGGCTATTTACAGCATTGCTACAGTTGTGAATGTGACTGTTCACAACATACCTACTAACCAGAAGACAAACTGGCTAGTTTGTTTTTTTGCTAATCCAAAAGGCTGTTTGTTTTTCAAACATATTTTTATTTTTTTTACAGTGTAGGACCCAGAAATGTTTTGTTTTGGCTAATAAAAGTTCTACAGAGAACTTTACTAACTTTACTAACTTTCTGTTAAACCACAGGTGCCACGGCAAATAAGCAGTAAGATCTTTCTGCTGATTAAAGATATTTTGAATAATTTCAGTCATTGTGGTTTGTACTCTGTTCAGCTCTTCGATATACTACATTACTCATGTAGTTTGCTAATACCAAAAGATATATTATTGATCCAGTTTTTCTCACCAACTGTAAGTTGTTCTTTTGATAAATCACTGTAATGAGCAGTGAATTTAAACTTAATTCCAGTCTTACATATAGAAATATCTTCTCTGAAAAGCCACAAACCTTTCAAAAAGATGTCATTTTAAATTACAACTACTTTATCAAGCTGCAAATTTACCAACATGAATTCTATTAACTCTTTGTACTGCATTTGGGTTTTAAAAGTTATTCCACTTGAGGTGCTGTATATCAGTTCAGCTGGCTACAAAAACATGGTTGGACCAACCCATGGAGTCATGGGGATCAGTGGCTATTAGATCCAATGGCTGTGGAACTGGCCATCTGCTGGGAGACCAATAGACTTCATTGTGCAGTTGGTTGGCCACAGTGAGAGCAGATTGGTGGATTAGATGGGCCATGACTACCTTTGAGGAGGGTGCTACTTATATTCTAGATCCAGAAGAGTGACTTATAAATTGAATTCCAATCTCATGTAATGAGAAGCACTCTAGTCTTCTACATGTAATAATATTTGAAAATGTTGCTTCCTGGGACGCTCATTGTATTTGAATCAGTTAGAACAATACATTCCAAGCGTGTACTGCTGATTTTTATTGGCATGTGTAAACAATGTGTGTTCACACCTAGCTATATAAATATATCAACCTAATATATTAATTTAGCAGAACATCAATTATTAAATGTAATGGTAGCATCCACTTTCTCACAGTTCAGGCATCTTCTTAATAAAAACTGCCATCTGTGCTCTCAGAAGGAGGGAGCCACTGGCCTTCACTGCCAATTGGATGAAACCCCATATTGATACCAACTGGGAGAAACATCTGTTCCTCCACCTGGAAGGACACTGATGGCAATCTGCTGCCTTAAACAATCAGCAATGGGAAAACTATGCTTCATAATTACACAATCACTGCTTCCAACCCACTTTCTATCTTGAAATTAGCACTCTGAGAAATTATTTAATAAATTATCCTCTTTTGGTAATTGCAGTCAACCTTAGCAAACAAAGCAGTGCAAATATCAAAATGTACAATTATTATTTACAATAAGAACTTAGGGAAACTTAGGCCAAGTTTTTAACAAGAGCCATGGTGGTATAGTGGTTAGAATGCAGTATTGCAGGCTAACTCACTGCTCACTCTAGGAGTTCAATTCTCAGGGGCTCAGGGTTGACTCAGCCTTCCATCCTTCCAAGGTTGGTAAAATGAGGACCCAGATTGTTGGGGGCAATATGCTGATTCTGTAAACTGCTCAGAAAGGTCTGTAAAGCACTAGGAAGTGGTATATAAGTCTAAATGCAATTGCTGCTGCTAATTGAGCAGGAGTTGACACACCAAGCAGATCAGTCCCCAAGACAAAATTTTATTTATTTTTCAATGTGAATGAAGTTTGTCATAAAAATACTTAACAAATATTAGGTCCCTATAGAAAATGAAATCCTGAGTGTTAAGCCCACACTCAATTATATCAGATGAAATCTATATTGTTTGAATTTGAAGGATGGTTCCAAGAAGAGTTTTTTTTTTAAATTTAATAATATAATCTCCAAATCTTATGGAGAATTTGAATACCATTACATCATTGTATCAATGCAATCCATTATTTTCTATCCTATTCCCAATGGATTGTGTGGCACAGTGGTGGGATTCAATTTTTTTTTTACTACCGGTTCTGTGGCATGGCTTGGTGGGTGTGGCAGGGGAAGGATACTGTAAAATCTCCATTTCCTCCTGATCAGCTGGGACTCGGAAGGCAGATGGGGGTGGGGCCAGTCAGAGGTGGTATTTATCGGTTCTCCAGAACTGGTCAGAACAATACCACCTCTGGTGTGGCAGTTTTATTTCAGCCAACTTGATAAGGCCACAGACTTCTGATTCCCATTTTAAGCCATTTTTGGCTATCTATAAATAAATGTTTCTCAGAGGTTTGAGGCTGTATGAAGTCAACATTATTTCCTATGATATGCAATTTCATTATTTTTTTCCTTACCAGGCTCTTTATTCATTGAAGTATTGCTTGTTTTTGGAGCATCACAAAATTGTTAGATGATGTTTATGGAACAGAAAATGATTGAATGTGTTTGTTTTATGGAAAATGATTGCTTCACAATTTGCTTCACAATTTGAAAATTCTGAATAAATAATGGATAAAAGTTCTTCTATATATTATTATGCTTAAAAAAATCCAAACAAATAATTTCTGGGATGGGCAAAGTTGATTTGATTTTTTGCCAGAATTAGTTTTGAAGGTTAAAATTTTGGAAAAAAAATTAATTGGTTTTTCTCACAAGTTGTGATTTCCTGCACAAATGCTTCCCATTTCAAGATACAAAACTGTTCTGTATACTATATTGTGTTTTGCAGATCAGTAAATATGAGGAGGAGGGACGCAGTGGCTCAGTAGCTAAGGTGCTGAGTTTGTCAATCGAAAGGTCGGCAGTTCAGCAGTTCGAATCCCTATTGCCGCATAACGGGGTGGGCTCCCGTTACTTGTCCCAGCTTCTGCCAACCTAGCAGTTTGAAAGCATGTAAAAAATGCAAGTAGAAAAATAGGGAGGTAAGGTGGGAAGGTAACAGCATTCTGTGCACCTTTGGCATTTAGTCATGCCGGCCACATGACCGCAGAGATGTCTTCGGACAGCGCTGGTTCTTCAGTTTTGAAACGGAGATGAACACCACCCCCTAGAGTTGAGAATGACTAGCACATATATGCAAGGGGAACCTTTACCTTTACCTTTAAATATGAGGAAAACTGTAAGTGCATGTTTGGAAAGGAAAGAATAGCAAGTGAAAAGGTGTAGTAACTGTGGATGAGCGCTTTGAGTTTAGAAATCAAAAATTACAGTTGATTATATACTTGTTTGATTAATTAATTAGATTTTAATCCCATATTTATTATTTTATCAGTAACTCAAGGTGGCAAACATTCCATCCTTCTGAGGTTGGTAAAATGAGGACCCAGATTGTTGGGGGGCAATATGCTGACTCTGTAAACTGCTCAGAAAGGGCTGTAAAGCACTAGGAAGTGGTATATAAGTCTAAATGCAATTGCTACTACTAATTGAGCAGGAGTAGACACACCAAACCCATCTTTATTACCAACCCATCTTTATTACCACACCAAATTCATCTTTATTATTTTATCAGTATTCAGTATTCAGAATAATAGAGTTGTAAGAGTCTTCTAGGAGTCTTCTAGTCCAACCCCCTGCTCAAGATGTTACGCTCCCATGTAACACCACTCCTGCGCGAGCTGCACTGGCTCCCGGTGGTCTTCCGGGTGCGCTTCAAGGTGTTGGTTATCACCTTTAAAGCGCTCCATGGCATAGGGCCTAGCTATCTCCGAGACCGCCTACTGCTACCGATGACCTCCCATCGACCCGTGCGCTCCCACAGAGAGGGCCTCCTCAGGGTGCCATCAGCCAAACAATGCAGGCTGGTGGCCCCCAGGGGGAGGGCTTTCTCTGTGGGGGCTCCCACCCTCTGGAATCAGTTGCCCCCGGAGATAAGAAGAATCCAGGACCTCAATGCCTTCCGTCGTTCCCTGAAAACCTATCTTTTCCAGCAAGCCGGGTTGGCTTAAGAAGAAATTTTAAAACTTTTAAATCCTTTTAATTAGTCTGTGATTTTTAATTTTTTGGGCCAAATTTTATATATATTTTTAAATGTTTTAATATTTGTATTCTATGTTTTTTATCTTGGCTGTACACCGCCCTGAGTCCTCAGGGAGAAGGGCGGTATATAAATTCGAAATTAAATTAAATTAAAGATGGAAACCTTATATCATTCCTGAAAAATGGTTGTCCAATGTTTTTTTTTAAAAAAACCTTCAATGATGGAGCACTCACAACTTCTGGAGGCCAAGTTGTTCCATTGATTCCACTCCTTCCTCTTTCTATTTTCCCCTCAAAACACAACCCTGTGAGGTAAGTTGGGCTGAGAGAAAGTGACTGGTCCAAAGTCACCCAATGGTTTCTCATGTTTAAGATGGGACTAGAATGTGTAGTTTCCTGGTTTGAGGCCAGCATTTTCACAACTACACAAACTGGACATGGATCATGAGAAATAAATGCCACTGACTTTAATAGCATTCATTGATAGTTAACAGTGATATCCTAGAATGAATCATAGATGGGGGAGAATTCTGAACAAGTGGATTATCTTTTGGGGGCTAAGCAAACATTCCAATTGAGCATAATGCAGATCAGAAGTCTGGCATGTTTAATCTTTGAAATCTTACTAAAGAACATTTAATCATCCTTGTGAATAGTAAAGGATGCTTAACTACAGCTACTCTAATTCAATGTACAGCAACAAAACTGTTTTCAATATAGTGTGTAGAACACTATAGTGAACACATGTATACATTGAACAGTATAGAAAACATTTCATTGCTTAACTAATCCATTCAGCAATTGTTCGCATGTGCTTTCTAGTGGGGTCTTAAGACGAGTACAGAAAATAAATAAATAATTGAACAAATATATAATCAAAATTTTTAGAAGTTAAAGCAAGGTGACCTGAAAGTGGTTGGGCATTTCCAGGAACAGCTTCATAAGGATATGCAATAGAAATAAAAATATCATGCAGTGCACTGATAATTGAAACAGCTGAAATATGTGGCAGTGAAAATTGCCTTCAGGTAAAAAGAGTAATCAGTGATTGTAAGCATATATTGTGGGGGTCCAACAAAATCTTATATAAAAGTTTTTAATTAATTAATTAATTGAATATTTTCCTGTAAAATTAAGCATACAGAACTTCTTTTGTTAGCCTCACATCCTCATGTATCTCATATGATGACTATAATGACTTCTGTATCTTCTTAAATTGGCTGCTTAGCCTGCAAAAAGTTTATAATGTAGGGATATTTGGCAACAACATTCTTAGTATTAGAAATTATCTGTGGCCATTTGTTGGATTGAACAATATTTTAATTTTATTGTCCTAACCCATATGTTACACCAAACAACAGGTCTAAGTGTTGTGAGTAACACTTCTAGCAGAAAAACAAAGATTGTTTTAAATTTAACATTCATAAATCAACAACCCAGTGTCTAATCTACTCCATCAATGAGTTTAATCCTGAATCAGAATTACAGAGTTGGAAGGGACCTTGGAGTAATAGTAAGAAAAAATAATAGAAATATAGTAATAGATTAAATAGAAGATGTAATAAAGAATCAGCTATATTTGTTTTCCCCTAAAATGCATTAAACTGCAAAATCATAAGGTCTCAATGTTTAAGGAAGAAGCTGGATGCAAGATGGCAAGTTGGAAGTTTATATAGTTGAGTTGTGTGCAGAAATGATTTGTGATTTGTTAAACTAACAAATACCGTGTTTCCCCAAAAATAAGACCCTCTCTTATATTTTTTTGAACCCCGAAATAAGCGCTTGGCCTTATTTTCAGGGAGGTCTTATTATTTTGGGGTGCGTGAAGCAAGACTGGCTCCTCTTGCCATCTTACCTGATTCCAGTTCTGTCTCCGTTTAAATGCACACTGCGCGTGCATTTAAATATTTTCGGGGAGGACTTATTTTCGGGGAGAGCTTATTTTAGTGCATGTGCTCAAAAGCCCGATTGAGCTTATTATCAGGGAATGTCTCATTTTTGGGGAAACACGTTAAATGGCTCACATATGCAACAGCGCTTTTAAGATTAATCTTCCTGAATTGTAGCAAGATGGCAAAGTCTCACAGAACTGGCCTTAGTTACCAGAGAAACTGACACATTCAGCTTATAATAGACCAGACAAAGTTCCTTAGTTGAGGCATCTTCAATTCAGGTCTGAGGCCATTGATTCAATGCAGAATCAATGGCCTCAGACCTGAGGCAAAATATTCTTTATCTAGTCAGCAGGCACAATGCTTCCAACATATTCAAATAATTGGGTTACCTAAAGTTGCCATAGGTAACTAGAAAAGAATGCTGTAAATCCAGATTCTCAGCAATTAGAATTTACAAGAAAGTTTTTGCTTTTTTTGGATTTCATCAGGTGAGGCAACATGTTGTAATATGGCAGCATTTTCAAGACCAAACTGGCATTTGCTTTCGTTTAAACAATTTTTTAATGAAATCTCTCAAAAAATTGCTGTTACTGCACCATAGACTTTTCAATAGTTGCTGTATAGACAAAAAAACATTATAAATCAGACAATATTTGGAGGTTCCTATAGGACAGAATCCTTTGCCTTCTGATAATTCTCAAGTAATTTAAGTATTCAAAAAAAAGGGAAAGCTAAAAAAGGCAGTGTATCTGATTGAGCTTCTGATGCCAATTCTATTTGCCAAAAGCTTTTGGTAGCAACTAACTCAACAAAAATCAATGCACTTTTAATAACAGGCCATTGTTGGCAAGATGATATTCCTGCACCATAGTCTTTAGAGGGATATAATGACAAGTTTTCATTAGTATCTTTTTTTGGCATAATCAACAAGCTGAGTATCCAGTTTGTATGTTCATATACTTGTTGTATAATATACCATTATCCTACATTCTGACCAACTCAGCACTCACAATCTCCTTCTATTCAAAATTGAAAAAAATAAATTCATATTATTGTCACTCTCTGCTATTCAAATCACTTTTACAAACCCAGTCTTTGGATGTCCTCATTTCATGTCATGGTTATGAGATGCATCCTTGGTTTTCTTGTAACAAAGTCTGCTTTTCCCAGAACATAGTCTCCTAAGTCACTTTTTCTCCATCTTTGGCTGACCTTTTCATCACCTTCTGTTGATGAACATGATGAACAGATCTGTCTAAAAAGATGCTACTCGCTGCTGCCATTAGGCAATTTTCTTTTTTGAGATTTTTGTATCATCTGGCCACATTGATGACTGTTTTATCCAATGTCAGATCCTCCTGCTGTAGATATTTATCACACAGTGTTTTGAGACCATTTCATTCTCTTTTTGGCATCTCCATCCTCACCCGATTCAGCTAATTTCTCAAGTACATTAACCTATACATGCACAAATTCATTAGGGGCTTGTATTCTACGGTCCTTTGTAACATTAACGTATGGAGTAAATTTTTATCCAAAACAGTTTTAAGTTATGGAAATTGATGTTTTTTTGCTGTTAATGGGACAAAACTCCCATTGCACCAGAGCTCTCAGTTGAGGACAATCTGTACATGCTGTCAGCTGAGTATGCATATACTACTTTATCGTGTCTGCATGGATGTTTCTTCATCTAAAATAATAAATTCATACATAAATATGTACATAAAATAATAAATAAATACATAACATTAAAAAAATAAAGTACCCTAATAAAATAGCCCAATTTTCATTCTTGCAAAATTCCTGACTTAAAGCATAGTGCTCCCACAAGAAACATAAAAGGTTTTAGTTTTCATTCATGGTATATGGCTGGTTTTGTTATTAGCCCAGAAACATTGCTTTAACATTGTTAATGTTATAACATTATAAACATTGTTTATAGAACTATAGAACAGAATAACATGGTAAGAAAGGCCAATAGCCAAATGCAAGCAGTTTCATAGCTTACTTTGGAAGGACAACTAAATGACAAGTAGTATATTAAACAAAGCCCAGTAGTATATAAATGATCTGAGTGTGCGCAGTAACAAAAAGATAGTCTTAGCATTGGGGGATAACATTTGTGTTCTGGTCCATCATGGTCATTACAGTTTGGCAGTCTGCCTTGAATTAGTTCAAACACAGCTAAAATAACTTTTCCCCCATTTTTCTTTTGGGGGAAGCTGATGAATGAATATGGATTATTAACACTTCAAGTACTTGCAGTAAAAATGGCTTCGATTCCTATTTTCTGCATACTGTATCCCATTGCTCTGAAACATAGAAACAGCACACAGATCTTTTTTTAAAGTTATCCCAAATGTTCAAATGAATTGCAAGCATTTATCTGTGTTCAGGGACCTCACTCTAAAAATTAGGCAGAGCTAAGAGAGAGAAGTGGTGAGACCAAAGCAAGCACTACACTTGATTAGATGTACATTTAACAACCACAACCGACAATAATTAAACTTACCTAAATAAATTCATTCTAATGGGTTAACTGAATGTCATCAGTTGATTTCTTTCCTTATCTTCTTCTTCTTCGTAGGGTATTCCCGCAGGTGCATGGTCCACTTTTTGGATCATTGAACACCACTTTGCATGGTCAGCTGCATTTCCAGTGTCCAGGCCTGTGGGCTTGCATAGTTTTGTTCATGATGTCTTGCCACCTCAGTTTTGGACACCCATAAAGTCATATATTTTCATTTATCACCTTCTGTCATATTGGAAAAATAGTTTGCAGAATTTTAGCAGGATTATCCTCAAAGACTTGGGGAGCCATATTTGACCTTTTTATTTAAATTCTAGGTCTTCTGATATTTTCTCCTCATAGAGTTTTCGTATTTTGGGCATGTGATGCGACACCCAGAAAAATACAGCATCCTTCACTTAATCCTCCAGGGAAAAATTGAAGGCAAACGAGGTCCAGGCAGAAGAAGAACATCAAGGCTTCAAAACCTAAGGAACTGGTTTGGACAAAACTCAGCAGCACTTTTTCATACAGCTGTTGACAAAAATAGGATTGCCAACATGATCGCCAACGTCCAATGACGGACATGGCACAAGAAGAAGAAGAAGAGTTTGCAAATCAAAAAATGGAAATGGACATGATTGAATCAAAGAACCCATGGTTATAACTATATTATTAATATGTTGTCTGGCCTTTTGCTAACTGTTGGCTGAATAATTTATTTTGCTACGCTCATTTGAAATACAATAAATCAGAGATATGTAGAAGTAGGAAAATTTTAGGAAGTAACCATTTAATCAACATTTAGTATAGATCTTGGATTAAATTAAACACAGTGTTAAGGCAATGCTCATTTAACTCTTTTTCTCTGTTCCTTGGCTTTTTCAAATTTACTTGCATGGTATTTAGCAGTCCAAAAATGACTGCTGGTGCCTTTCACCCTGCAATATACTTCTTAGGAGTGTTAAGGAGAAATAAACAGGTATCTGAATATCTCCCATCTATTGATTTGTCTCTCTGTGTTATATATATGGGTAGCATCTGTTGCTCAGAGCAGTAAACCTCTACAAATAATCTCAAGAGTAAAGTTCCCATTGAACTTTATAATTGGGAACGATTTCTTACACACATCCTGCATCCTGCAGTGCCTCTGCTTTCATATCGGTTTCATATTCACTATTGTTAAATCTGCATGGAGCTAAATTTGCATGGAGTGAGGATTGAGGAAGCTGCGCGTGACACAATTGGCAAGCCTTGGTCTTTCCTAGCACTTTCCTCTTTCCTAGCACTTGATAACCATTTCAGGACGAAAGAGTTTGAGTTGATAATGCAGTGCCCCAAAACTACATAAAAGGTTTTCTGTCCTTGGGTTTCCCTGTGTATTTAATACCTCCCCTCATCTGTCACATTAAAATGTGCAGTTTAGACCAGACAAGGAAATCAACTCCACAGGAAAGGTAAAACTGCTTTGATTGACAGCATTTTGCAAATCGGATTGTGCTGTCCTTCCTTCCCCTTTTTGTACTTCAGATAATTGAATTAATTTCAATTATCTGTTTAATAACGTTCTTCTTAAACTTCTTCTTAATATTCTAACCAATGTGTTTTTAAATATCTGGATGGGGTTTGTTGGCTTCCAAGTCCTCTTGCAATTAAAATATAAGAAGTTGCAGACTACTGCAGTGAAGCTCATGGCCTTTTGGGCACCTTGTAAAATACAAAGTGAAAGCAAGAAATCCATGTTCTGCTCATGAAAATTTAACCAAAGAGTTATTCTCTTTCAAAAAATAAAACAGGAAGTCATTTTTGTTCCAGTATGTTCAATGAGAACGGGGTGGGGGGGATGATATTTTTAACACAATACAAATGAGAAGTCTACCAGCTGCCTAATCCAAAACTCAAAAGAGATTAGGAGACACTATAAATGATGCATGCAAACTTTTTTGTGCTGAACGCCACATTGCCCTTTGAGTAGGATGTAGGTATAAGGGCCACATTTCAAAAGATAGTGAGGAGCAGGTCCAAAACTAAATTTGATGTAATTTTAATTTCATGAATTAATATGATTAGCATGCTTATATTTAACATATTAAATACATATTAAACATATGTGTATTTAATACCTCCCCTCACCTGTCACATTAAAATGTGCAGTTTAGACCAGACCAGGAAATCAACCCCATAGCAAGAGTAAAACTGCTTTGATTGACAGCATTTTGCAAATCAGATTGTGCTGCCCTTCCTTTTCTTTCTTATACTTCAGTGAATTAGCTACTGTCAGTCTCAGCTGCTTCTGAAAATTATTCTATTATCCTGAACTTTAAAAAAAATATTTTAGTCCCTTTGCCTAAGTAATAGTTCCTGCATCACCATCAAGGTCATCTTCTTTACTCTGTCTATATTCTGAGGACTGTACTTAAGCTGTTGTATGTGGTCCATGAACTTAAGCTGTGTACTCCTGATTTACAATAACATTGTAAGCAGATCTAACATTTTCTTATCTGTCAGAATATTGTAGGAATTATGCTTTAACATCCTACATGATGCTAGAGATGGAATTTTACAACTCACACTATTTCTTGACTATGAACTGGAGGGAAGGGGGATCATGTGTTTCTAGATATACTCAATCAAACCTTAAAAAGTGAACAGTATTTTTTTTAATGAATAGGAAGCAATAGATGAAAATGGATATCATAGATTCTGGCACTCCAATAATTTATACTTTGGTAATAACAGAATAGAATGGCTATTTTTCTAACCAATCTTTTCTAATCTTTTTTCCCTTTGAAATATCTAAAAGTAGAAACACTGAAGGAAACCAGTCATTTGACTATGTATATTTAGTCTTCTCCAGCTGCTTGATGGGATTCAAGTTCTTCTGAATTTTGGCTTAGGCTTGCAGATCTTTCTTAGCAACAGTTGCTATGCAAAAATATTCAGATAGCTTCTTGTAGATTTGATGATTTTTATTTTAAAAAATCTGCACATTTAGACAGTTTTGAAAGTCTGTATTATGCTAGTTTTAGCAACCTAGCATTAAACTATTTGCTTTTCTCAAGGACTTTGGATGAGCAAGATTATGTAGTGAACTCAATATCCTACTTTTCATGTGATTGCAAGTAGTGATGAAAGAGCATTTCCTCCAATGGCTCTCTGCAGAATTGGGTACTTCATGATTTTTCTGGTGATGAATAGATTATTAAAATTAGACCTCCTTTCTTTAAGGATAAGCTCACTAAACTCGATTCCATCTCGAATGAATCCTTCTAAGACAGGTTATATTTTTGATCCTTATCTCCCTTTGATGTAAACAAGTAGCAAAAGAACTTGATGAATGAACTGAAAATTGCTTTTTTCCTTGTGAATCATTTTTGCATCAGTGTCCTTAACTAGTGGTATATTCAGCCCTGGGATGAGGGCATATTAGTTTCTTGTACATGGTCTGGGATAGGATTGCTCAATGCTACATCCAATTGAATAAAATTATTATTCTGGAATTCTCCAAATGCTTAGTATTACATCATTTTAGAAAATGCTAGGTTGTTTATCCCTGATCCACTTCTATCTAATTTTAGATATCACCAAAATATACTTGTTTGCATTCATAGAGATAACAAATGATTTTAATACTAAGATATCTTCCTATATTAGTTCTAAAAGTTGCATACCGAAGGCATAGTTGTTCTCTATTTTCCTTCTGAATAAGTTCCAGAAATAGATGGTAGATGATACTAGTGATTATGATAATGCTAAGGATCGGTAGCTTTTGACTTATTCATCTTATTCTCCAGCTTCTCCAACTTCTATATATATAGTCAGTTGGTGATAGGATGTATTAAATGTCCTGTCTCTGTTTGTGATTGAATATAGTGGGACTGGGAAGATGAAATGGCCTACAATCTAAATCAAGTATAGATTGTATAGTTGAACTAGACAATATAATTCAATATATAGATTGGGTATGTCTAGTCAAGTGAAAATAAGGACTAGAGGTAATAGCAGTGTTCCAATATTTGAAGGGCTTCCACAAATAAGAGAGGGTCAACCTATTTCCCAAAGCACCAGAAAGCAGGACAAGAAGCAATGATGGAAACTAAACAAGGTGAGTAGCAACCTAGAACTAAGGAGAACGTTTCTAACAGTGACAACAATTAACCTGTGAAATGGATTGTATCCAAATGTGTGGGTGCTCTATCATTGGAGGCTTTTAAGAAGAGGCTGGACAGTCACATGTCTGAAATAGTATAGGGTCTCCCGCTTGAACAAAGGGGTTGGACTAGAAGACCTCCAAGGTGCCTTCCAACTCTGTTATTCTGAACTGGTATTTTAACAGAAGTCCTGGCCTTTTATAGCAAAGATATAAGCATGTAGCTTTTTCTGAATGGATTTTTCCTAAAAGAGAGAATGTGCAAAGCTAAGGGCACTGATTTAAATAGGTATATGATGTGCCGATTTTTATTTACTTGAAAATTGATTGCACTTTGGCTTATATAAACAAGAGCAAACTGGTCACTGCCTCAAAAATAGTGTCACTTTCCTCTTAAGCTTTCCACATAATTTATAATTCATACAAAGGGATTTCATAATCTCATGTATATATGTGTGTTAAGTTTGCATCTTATTAAAAGTTCACATTAGATCACTCACAATAGTATATATAAAACAAAATTAGTACACAGAGTAAGTTAAGGAAGAGTCCAGAAAAACACAAACAATGTACAATGAGATGAATATAAAATTAAAAAGTAAATTATTAAAATCTACATTATAGGAAAAGAGCTGAAAATAGAATTTTTGATAAAATGACTGTTGATAAGAGAGAAAAAAAGAATGAGAGAGCGCGAGAAAGAGAGAGAGAGAGAGAGAGAGAGAGAGATGGATTTATAGAAAATGAATGTGATGCAGGAATAAAAATTAGTTGTAAAAATTAAGATAAAGTGGAAAACTAAGATATTCAGAGGATATACTGTATAGCCACAAGGAACTCCTGTTCCTTGCCATCAATTCTATTCAGAAAAGATAGAAACATGCAAAGAACAAATATTATTTGAGATCAGCATCACTCCCACACCCTCCCAAATATCTCTGGAGATTCCATATTAAAATTGTTCCCTACAATTAGAAGAAGTCATCCATTCTTTCATTTTACCCACCCCTGAAAGTTAAATTAGGTTACATCCCAATGCAATCTGGCACACTGTTAACCTTTCTGTGACTTTTTCAAGGACTACATTACTACAGAAAAGACATCACGGAATCTTGCTAGAATAACCTCACTTCTAGTGTGGTTGTATGATTACCATCAGAAATCATATTTTAAAAATGTTATATAGAGTTAAAAAATGTTGTTATTTTTTTAAAAATTTGATTTATATGCCGCCCTTCTCCGGAGACTCAGGGCGGCTTACAATGCGTTAAGCAATAGCCTTCATACTTTTGTATATTTATACAAAGTCAGCTTATTGCCCCCACAAACTGAGTCCTCAATTTACCTACCTTAGAAAGGATGGAAGGCTGAGTCAACCTTGAGCCTGGTGAGATTTGAACTTACAGTAATTGCAGACAGCTGGTGTTAATCACAATGCTTTTAGTCTGCTGAGCCACCAGACCCGTGCTTTATGCTTTAGTCCTTCATTCATTCCCTAGTCTTTATAATTTTTGTTTATGAATGCTCATTCAAAAACATAGATGGACTTCCTACTATAAAAACAAACAGGGCTTTTTAAATATTTTCTTGATTTTAAGAAACTTAATTTTATTTATGTTTATCAGTAGAACAAAACATAGTTCTGAATTCAATATTTTGCAGATGTTAATCGTATGAACCTTCAAATTTAATATTATGATATTAATACTAGTATTAATATCAACTGGAAAGAAGTATATGGAATTTGAGAACTGCAGCCTATAATGATAGAAATCTTTTATATTGAGCTGGCCCTCCACTTCCAGGTCTGAGGACAGCAATTGTTTCACAATAGCACAGAAAGATCTCTAATAAACACAACTGCAATTAAAATATAGATCTTAGATTGTGATGGCCTTTTAGGCATTTGAAAATTAAATGAATTTAATTGGAAATCCTTTTAAATATATTTGGCAGCCAGAAAAGTCCTTCCTTCCTTCCTTCCTTCCTTCCTTCCTTCCTTCCTTCCTTCCTTCCTTCCTTCCTTCCTTCCTTCCTTCCTCCTTCCTTCCTTCCTTCCTTCCTTCCTTCCTTCCTTCCTTCCTTCCTTCCTTCCTTCCTTCCTTGGCAAAGAATGCAATATTAAGAAAAAGGCCTTGGCAGCAGAAGTTTAGAATAGATTTCTTTGCTCATCAAAGAATGGCTATGAGCAAGTAAGAGATTCAGCAGAAAAGAATTAGATACAGAGTGTTCTTTTTAAATAAAATACAAACTTTGTGCTGGAAGGTTGTCAATACTGCTTAATTTGTAGAAGAAGAAAAAATAAATGTTGGGGTTTAAGTCTCTCTAGCAATGCTATTCTCTAATCTGAACACTCTTTCTTTCTTTCCTGATACACCTTGATATTTCTGGCTGTGATCTAATACTGGATTAAATGCATCTATTGATCGAGCTTGAAATTTTTTTTACATGCTTAATTGTGTATTGGATTGCGATCTTGTAGTTAGTAATGTTGCTGAGATTCATAATCACCTGATTTGGAATAGAAAACAGTCCAAGTCACAATGTCAGCGTATGTAACTTTTTAATGAACAGAGCTTGAGAAATATTTCCCTCCAAATATGTCTCTAACATTGTAATCAGTGGTGGGTTACCCCCAGTTTGCACCGGTTCTATAGAACCGGTAGTAAAACCGGCAGGAGGCTCCGCCCACCGACCCTGACGTCATCAAAACGCTTCTGCACATGCGCAGAAGAGCACGCGTGCAGCCCCACTGTGAACTGGTAGTAAAGGTAAGTAGAACCCACCCCTGATTGTAATATACAATGCGTTGTATTGTGGTTTAGCATGAAGATCGTGTTCATGATTTTCTTGACTTGCTTCCGAAATTTCAAGATAGCATTATCCGAAATAAAACTGAAGGCAACAAACAGGATTTTGTCTGCCTGCCTGCCTGCCTGCCTGTCTGCCTGCCTTCCTTTCTGTGTATATGTCTCTCTGTGTGGGCGAGAAATCTTTTATTTTTTCCCTCCAATATTGACCCTGTGGGGTAGATTGTGCTAACTAGCCCAAAGTTATCCAGGAAACGTCTTATGGTTGAAAGTAATTTTGAATCTAGGTCACCAACAAGACAGACACAGACTTCAGAGGATAATTAGAACTGCAGAGAAAACAACTACTACCAACCTGCCTTCCATTGAGGACCTGTATACTGCACGAGTCAAAAAGAGGGCTGTGAAAATATTTACAGACCTCCCTCACATCCTGGACGTAAACTGTTTCAACTCCTACCCTCAAAACGACACTATAGAGCACTGCACACCAGAACAACTAGACACAAGAACAGTTTTTTCCCGAACGCCATCACTCTGCTAAACAAATAATTCCCTCAACACTGTCAAACTCTTTACTAAGTCTGCATTACTATTAATCTTCTCATCGTTCCTATCACCCATCTCCTCCCACTTATGACTGTATGACTCTAAGCTTGTTGCTGGTATCCCTACGATTTATATTGACTGTTTCCTAATATGATTTGATTGCTTATTTGTTCCCTATGACTATCATTAAGTCTTGTACCTTATGATTCTTGACTAATATATCTTTTCTTTTATGTACACTGAGTGCGTATGCACCAAGACAAATTCCTTGTGTGTCTAATCACACTTGGCCAATAAAGAATTCTATTCTATTCTCAGCACCAGTCCAACATTTAACCACAATATTACACTGGGGGACATAACAGGTAATACAACTTAATTTAATAGATCAGTAAATAAATGCAATATGAGACGTGTGTATTTTATGTGGCACTGCAAACAAGTATAGGAGTTAAATCTCTGCAGTGCTTGGTCATATTGACTGATTTTTTTTTAAACTCAGCAAAATGATTAGTATTCTGAACTTGAATCCTGCATAAAGTTCTTATATCTGAAATGAAGAGGATGTTTGATATGTCTTCCTGGTCAGGTCTGAAGCTCAATTTGATTTCCAAAGCTCAAAGGACCAGCATGACAGCTGGTTTATGGGGGGAAAAAATCAAACCTATTTTAATTTGTAGTACCATGCTCTTCTTGTATCTTAGCACTGCATTAATAATAATCTATTACCGTGATGGCGAACCTATGGCATGCGTGCCACAGGTGGCACGCGGAGCTGTATCTGTGGGCACAGAAGCGTTGCCCTAGCTGAGCTCCAACACGCATGCGTGCGCCGGCCACCTGATTTTCAGGCCTTCCGGGCCCACTGGACGTCGGGAAACGGGCTATTTCCAGCCTCCGGAGGGCCTCGGGGGGAGGGGTCAGGAAGGCAGTTTTTGCCCTCCCCAGGCTCCTAGAAAGCCTCTGGAGCCTGGGGAGGGTGAAAAACGGGCCCACTGTTCCATCATTTGCCAAAAGCTGGGGGAGTGGGGGGGTCACGTGCGGATGTGTGGGATGCATTGGATTATGGGTGTGGGCACGCCCCCCGCAAACCCCCCACTCTCCCCCCATTTTTGGCACGCGACAGCAAAAAGGTTAGCCATCACTGATCTATTATCTGTGCATCATTATGCCTCTCACCATAATTTGATAATTTTTGTGGCATTATTCATATATTATTGATGAGAATCAACCTCATGCGGTTCGGTATCAGAAAAAGAGAAGGAAGGAAAAAGAAAAACAATCCAGTGTATCTCCTGCTAATTTTCAAAAGAATTGTTTTTCTCTTTACATCCATGACGTATTCCTTTGTGGCAGAAGTTCCTCGGTGACAACACAAAACATCCTTCCCCATCAGGCTTGCCAAGGTCTTCCTACTTCCTACTTCATAGACTGAATAGGCTTGGTTATATTCACACATCACAAGAATCAAGATATATCATTGTAAGTAGGAGAGGGGTTGAATCGAAGCACACCACTCTTTTTGTCATGTTCCAATTTAGTCCGATTTAATTACCTTCACAGAAGATGAAAAGGTTAATTCTTTCTGAAGGTTTACTTTCAGGGGCTCTCAACATAATTTACAATAGGGGGAAGCAACGTGGTCAAAACCCACAAGGGACTTTCTCAAGGTCATAATGAAATATTGCAAGTGAATACATTTGGCTCAGTTGGATAGGAATATGAGCTTTTGGCCTAATAAAACTGGGACTAATAGTTGTAATATTAGTAGGAATAACATTCAACTATATATAAATTATATATACAGTATATCACAGAATCATCTGTGACATACTGTGATACAGTATATCACAGGCCCCATTTGGACATTATTACTTAGGGGTGTACTCACTTTTGTTCCCACCAGTTTTGACATTAATGACTGTGTGTTGTGTTATTTTGAGGGACAACACATTTATACTGTTATACAAGCTGTATACTCACTACTTTATATTGTAGCCAAGTGTCATTTCTTCAGTGTTCTCACATGAAAAGATATACTTCAATATTTACAAAATGTGAGGGGGTGTACTCACTTCTGTGATATACTTTTGTGTGTGTGTGTGTGTGTGTGTGTGTGTGTGTGTGTGTATGTAATTATAAATAATATAAAAAATATAAAGAAATGAATAACATCAATATTTAACAATGTAATATAATTAAGAGGAAAATAATAATATTGGACTCACGCAGAACTAATAGCTCTGGATAGGAGGACCAGAAAAATAATGACAATGCTCTTCATCCTTGCACTAATGTTGACAGACTCTTCTTACCAAGGACTTTTGTAGGTGGGCATGGAATGTTGCAAGTATATCAGACACCTGAAGAAGAAAAAAAGAGCATAAGAAGGTTATCTGAAGAACAATGAAGAAGATGTACACCATGAAGGCTTACTGAATACCAGACAGACCAAAGTGGCCTAAAAGAAAGACCAAACAAAGACATGACAGAGCAAAGTATTACATGACCAATACATTAAACAAACAGATAACAACATGACCTGGCATTAGCTAAGAGCAGGAAAGTAGAAGAAAGAGACAGCGGCTAATTCTGGCTGCACAAGACCAAACCTTAACAACAAATACATACAATGCTGGAATTAAGAAGATAGCAACAGACAGCAAATGCCATTTTTGCAAAAAAAGCTGAAGAAATAGTGGACCACCTGGTTATTACAAACCACAATGTAACAAAATATGGTGCATTGGAATATCTTCAAGACATACCATTTGCCTGCAAGAAAGAACTGCTGGGACTACAAAATAGACAAAGTAATAGAAAATGAAGAAGCTAAAGTGCTCTGGGATGTTAGAATTCAAACAGACAAGCACCTGCCACACAACACACCAGATTTAATAATTGTTGATAAAAAAGACAAAAGAGTCTGGATAATAGATGTGGCAGTACCTGAAGACAGAATAGAATAGAAATAATTGAAAGAAAATCACAAAATACAAAGACCCACAAGTTAAAAATAGAACAACTGTAGCAAAAGAAAGCAAAAATAGTACTAATAGTGGTAGGTGCTTTAGGTGCAATCCCTAAACATCTGGAGCACCACTTGAACACTATTGGCATTGACAAAATCATCATCGGTCAATTACAAAAGCAGCTTTACTTGGAACAACTTGTCTGCTACGATCATATCTTTAATGCCATCAAACAACATCTGCCTCTCCCAAGTTCTTGGGAAGAACTCAATAGATGGATAAATATGCTAAATCAAGTCTAAACATCTGATTCACCATGTGATCCATAATAATAAAAATGACAATAATAATAGCGAAGATGGTGATGATGATGATGACAATGACAATGATGTTACCATAGGACAATGGTTATCATACCATTAAAGTAGCAGGTGTTTTATTTTCCCTTTGTAAAAGGCAATATGGCAACTATGGATGTCAACTTTCTTGGTACCTATCTGATACATTATTTCAAAATGACAACATGAAATAAAATGACAAGCTGGTATGGTATAGTATAAAGCAACATACCAGCATCTGTTTGTAGAAATTTTCAGTCATCCAGGTCATGGTTGTCCCAAAGGTGCTTTTTCGGGAGTCAACTTGACTTCCTTGTGTTTTCTTCTGAAGACATTTCACTTCTCATCCAGCAGCTTCTTGGATGAGAAGCCAAACATCTTCAAAGGAAAAAACAAGAAAGTCCAGTTTCCTCCTGAAAAAGCACCTTTGGGACATACCAACATCTGTATCAACTTTATTTCCCCAGAATGTTTTGGCCCTACAGGAACCCACCAGCATTCTTAGGAGCTGTAATGGATGGATAAATATGACACAACATCTGATTTATGACCACCTGCCCAGGGAGGGGGGGGAAGGGAGGAACCCAAGGAAATGTGAGTGGGTGGGAATTGGGAGCTAATCAGAACACTTATACTCACTATCTATACAGATACATACATTTTTGTCACCATATTTAGCAAAAGAAGACAGTTTTGAATTTGGAATGATTTCTTGCCTTAAAATGAAAGTATACAGAAAAAAAAACTATCATTCTACATTATGCCCAGCTTATCAATTTTGATTTTTAAGGCTGACAACTCCAGCTAAAATCAGTGAAACCTTGGAGATTTGATGTGGGCAATATTCAGCTATGTTGACTGATTTGAAAAAAAGTTGTTTCCTATATCACATTAGAATCATAGAACTGGAAGGATCTGTTTAAGTCATCAGGTCAAAGCATCTACCACAACTCTCTCTAGTCTCTCCTGTCAAATGAAAGGGAAACTATGAACTCTCTAGATCACGGGTGTCAAAGTTGATAGCGTCATGTGACATCATGTGACATATGCTGTTTTTTCCTTTGTGGAGCTAGGGTGGGTGTGGCCTGTGAGTGATGCATCTGGCCCACGGGCCACCAGTTTGACACCCCAGTTCTAGGTAATGGGTTTCATTTTCAGTATGCTTATTATTAGTTTCCCTAATATTTAACCAGACTCTGATTTCCTAAAGATCATTATTCTGTGTCCTATATTCTAGGTCATGACTTTTTTTGAGGGGGCAAGTGGGGGGGATTATACAACCATTCAGTTCAACCATTCATTCAAGACATCCAGTTCAGGCTTTAGGCCAGAGGGCTAACAATTCCCTTCGATGGTGAAAGGACTGAGAAGTGAGCCAAGGTTTTTTGCATTTGCTTGGGTGCTCTCTTGAGGGAGATTCAGGTTTTGTCTTTCCCAAGCTTTTGCTGACTCTAAATTTGCTTTTCATCTTCTTAAAGTTCCAACTCCTTTCAGGCTTTTCTCTCTTTTTATTAGCAGAATGTCCTTCTTCATATTTCCTGCATTTTTCTTTCCAGGAAAGTGGTTTGAATTGGTTTTGGAGGTTGCCAGCTGCCATCACCTCCCCCCTTATGGTAAACTTTGTTCTTTTCTGCGGCTTTTGGTTCCTCTGCTCTCTATTCCTGGTGGTATTTAAAATGGTTCTGTTCTAAGTCTGCGGTTTCAAGCCAGTACCCAAGGATCTTGTCAATGGTAAGGGAAAGACAAAGTTGCAGAGAAGACAGGAGGAAAGCAAAAAACACCATGTCAAATTCAGTGGTGGCAGCATGCTCAAGCCACTGGCATGACGAAACGTGGTTGTGGGTTCAGACACACAAGCAGCATGGAGACAATGCTATCCTAAATAACCAAATTTTAAGCTATGGATAATATGATTGCATGTTACAACCATTTGGTATCCTGGCTCCACTCACTGCATTCTCCTTATGCCTCAAGGGGAGCTTCCAAAAGGTTGCAGATTAAATGCACAGGCTGCTCCTTTTAGGCAGAAACTTCTATCTTCACTGACCCAGCTTGGTGCCATCCAAAGTTATTAAGTTCACCTTATTGTCTGAGCCCAGAATCCAATTTGCTTTACCTGCTTTGTTTAAAAGTTGGTCCCACTGAATTCAGCAGGATATCTGCCAAGTTTTGTGTGTGTATATAAGTGTAGCTCTCCTTCTGGGAAAGAAAAATCCCTACACAGTCCCTTGAGTTGCTGAGTAAATCAGCAGCTGAGGATAAATCATTTGACTCAGTAGATGGGCCCAAGGGACAGCTCATTAACTGTTTTTTTAACTCAGCTGAAAGGGAAAAGATGCCGCTGATTTAGGATGACAACTTTAGCAAAGGAATGCTGGGGAAGACTCTCTTGAACCTGGCAGAGAAGTCCCCTGAGCCAAAAGGAAGGAGATAGTGAATGCATGGGATAGAGTTTTTGTAGGGCCACACAACATCTCAAAAGGACTGCAGAGTTGATACACTAGTTATCGGCATCACTGCTGTAATGAGCGAGTGGTAAAACACTGTAAAGATGAGAATGCAAGAGACTTGAATTTCATTACTGTGGAAGAAAAGAAGAAAACCTGAGATTTATGGAGATTGATTTCCATAAAGCAACAATAGCTAAAATGAATGGAATTTGCTTCTGGAATCAAATGCCTGCTCAGAATGCAACAGAAAAAGAACCCCCAATCCTAAACTGAACAGATTTTTGAAAAGAAAAAGTTTAAATCGGTTTCTCCATCTGACATTCATACTCTCTACAAACTTCTTATTGCATGGATGCAAATGAAGTAATAGGAATAAAACCCAAGAAACAATAATTTTGGGGAAAGTATCAAGTATTTATTGATATTAATCCATCGGTAAATTTCCCAAGAGTCTCAGGGAGTTTAGCATAGGAAAATAAGAAGGGGAAAAAGAGTGGAATTCAATGTTTGCAAGGCTTCCTTGTAAGAAAGTAACTTTCACTAAGAAGACTTAACCCATAGGTCACTGTTGTCCTAGGCAAAAAAACCTTAGGACTGTGGTCAGAGACACCTTGGCTATCATCAAGGTCTGGAAAGGCTTCAATCCAGACTACAGGTTACCACCATCCTTCAGTTCCCTTGCTATTGTACCCTCCCAACTTTCTCTTCTAGAAAAAGAGATGGACATGGATATATCTCTAAATTTAAATCTAAATCACATGCATATAAACAAAATTAAAAGCATTAAAATATAATATATGCAGGTACAACAACTACCTTTTACAACCTATACACCCACAGACATAGTACATGCACCACCACACCTCAATTCTAATCATTATTAGAACATAAGCAACAAATATTCCAAAACATATCAAACTCAGTTCCTCTATCCTCACAAATCAAATAGTTAAATCAGGGGTGAAATGCTCCCGGTTCGGACCGGATTGCCCAATCCGATAGCGATTGAGGCAGGTGGCTTGGAGAACCGGTAGCAAAAATCCCCGCTCCCCCCCCCCATGCCCAGCTGAGCAGCACAATCATCAGAGGCTTTTTTTTTTTACTTTTAAAAGCATTTTTTCTACAACTACGGCCGAAAAATGCTTTTAAAAGTAAAAAAAAAAAAAAAGCCTCTTATGATCGTGCGGCTCGTCAAAGGCATTTAAAAGATCGGCAGCCCCTGCCGATCAGGGAACTCAGCTTGGATCGTCAGGGCATTTAAAAGAAAACAAGGGTTTTTTTCTTTTAAATGCTATGACCATCCCAGCTGAGTTTTAAAAAAGCCTCTGCCAATCAGGGAACTTAGCTGGAATTGTCAGAGCCTTTTGAAAACATTTTTTTACAACCTCTTAGCCAAAGAGGTTGTAGAAAAAATGGTTTTAAAAGTAAAAAAAAAAAAAATTGCCCACGCCCACCCAGTCATATTACCCCCCCACCAAGCCATACCCACCGGTAGTAAGAAATTTTAGATTTTTACCCCTGAGTTAAATAAATGTAATTATCATTAAGAGGTTAGACTACAGTGGATTACAACTCACCTTATTTCCCAATCAGGATTGCCAGTAGGAGAGGCTATCCGAGAAAATATTACAAGATTTTCATCAAGTTGCAAATGAAAAGATGCAGAGAAGCTGTTGCTTCTTGAAAATGACATGGATACCAAAGGCTGGCAGAGCTTCATTACAGACAGTCTTCATCTTACAACAGTTCATTTAGTGACCATTTGAAGTTACAACAGCTCTGAAGAAAGTGACTTATGACTGTTTTTCACACTTATGACCATTGCAGCATCCATAATCCATGGTCATGTGATCAAAATTCAGACGCTTGACCACTGACTCATATTTACGACAGTTGCAATGTCCGGGGGTCATGTGTTCACCTTTTGGGACACCTGATGAGCAAAGTCAATGGGGAAGCCACATTCACTTAACGATCCTGTTACTAACTTAATAACTGTAGTTATTTATTTAACAACTGTGGCAAGAAAGGTTGTAAAGTGGGGCAAAATTCACTTAACAACTGTCTCACTCAGCAAGAGAAATTTTGGGCTGTGTACAACTGTGTACAACTGTGGCCGTAGGTCAAGGACTATCTGTACATCAGCATTAAACCAATTCAAGGAAGATTCACCTTTAATGGGAAGAGTTGTGATAAAACAAATGTATTGCATGTTGAGGGTCCAAGACAAGGTCTCTGGCATTTTTATATATTCCTGAGAAATATTCATAAGTGAAACCTTGGAGATTTGATGTGGGTAATATTCAGCTATGTTGACTGATTTGAATAAAAGTTGTTTCCTATATCACTTTAGAATCATAGATCTGTTTAAGTCATCAGATCAAAGCATCTACCACAACTCTCTCTAGTCTCTCCTGTCCAATGAAAGGGAAATTATGAACTCTCTAGATCACGGGTGTCAAAGTTGATAGCGTCATGTGACATCATGTGACATATCATGCTGTTTTTTGCCTTTGAGGAGCCAGGGTGGGCGTGGCCTGTGTGTGATGCATCTGGCCCGCAGGCCACCAGTTTGACACCCCAGCTCTAGGTAATTGGTTTCATTTTCAGAATGCTTATTATTAGTTTCCCTAATATTTAACTAGACTCTGATTTCCTAAAGATCATTATTCTGTGTTCTATATTCTAGGTCATGACTTTTTTTGAGGGGGCGAAGGGGGTGGATTATACAACCATTCAGGTCAACTATTCATTCAATTCTTTTCAAACTAAACACATTTTGTTCCTTCTTTTTTCAACTCAACATTTTGTTTAAAGCCAAAGACATCCAGTTCCAACTCCTTTCAGGCTTTTCTCTCTTTTCATTAGCAGAATGTCCTTCTTAGTATTTCTTGCATTTTTCTTTCCAGGAGATACCCTAGATCCAAACTTCCAAGAGACTGTGAATAAAGTTAAACCAGCAAACCTGAGATAATTCTATCTCTTCTCATTAAAACAGAATGCAAGCCCACACAATACTTTCAAGAATAACTAACAAGATTTGAGTATACTCTTATTTAGAAGTGTTGTGGCTAAAGAACAAACAATTAAATTTAAACAATTTAACAATTTAAAACATTAAAATGGCACATCTGATTATTTTAAGATATGCATTATGCAAAGAAGGAAATAAATTGTACATTTCTTATGCTACCAAATTGTTTTAAAGCCTTTTGAAATTACAGAACTTCTCACTATCCCAATGCCATACCACTGAAATAAGCCAAGTACACTTTTTTTAATCTGATTAAACCTCTTCCACTAGACTTTATAAGCGTAGAAAGATTCCAGCACTGTTAAAAAAAAAAAGCAGAAGCTTTTGGTTAGCAATTCTCTCTGTAGCATCAGCCATTTGAAAACTCCTAGGTTAATATTCAGTCTAGTGTTCTCTGAATAATTTAAGGTTCTATTTCCACAATATCTTAAAACAGGCCATATTTACGACAGTTGCAATGTCCGGGGGTCATGAGTTCACCTTTTGCGACACCTGATGAGCAAAGTCAATGGGGAAGCCACATCCACTTAATGATCCTGTTACTAACTTAATAACTGTAGTTATTTATTTAACAACTGTGGCAAGAAAGGTTGTAAAGTGGGGCAAAATTCACTTAACAACTGTCTCACTCAGCAAGAGAAATTTTGGGCTGTGTACAACTGTGTACAACTGTGGCCGTAGGTCAAGGACTATCTGTACATCAGCATTAAACCAATTCAAGGAAGATTTACCATTAATGGGAAGGGTTGTGATAAAACAAATGTATTGCATGTTGAGGGTCCAAGATTAGGTCTCTGTCATTTTTATATATTCCTGAGAAATATTCAGAAGTGAAACCAGGGCTGGGTTCTAATTTTTTTTACTACTGGTTCTGTGGGTGTGGCTTATTTTGTGGGCGTGGTTTGATGGTCATGTAACAATTCTTTAGGATTTAGCAGAGGTACTGGTCTACCAGGCTTTTAACTGCTTGCAGAACTGTACCGGTCTACCTATTTGTTTTTGAGTGCACTGGTCTACCACCACACTGCCTTTTAACACTGATTAGCTGTAGGGCGTCCCTTTGAAGCCCTGCGGCAAAAGTTTAAACAGTTTTTTTTCTTTCTAGCTGATCAGCTGGGAGGCAGCGAATAGATTGGGGGTGGGGCCAAATAAAAGGTAACAATAACATGGGGGGGCGGGAGGGCCCAGCTCCCGAACAAAGAGAACCGATTCGGTGACATCATATTGTCACCGCTACCGGCTTGGCAGAACCGTGCTGAACCGGTAGGAACCCACGGGCAGGCCTATACAAATAAATATACTGAATGAATTAATAACTAATTGAAGTTAATTGACTCTAAAATAAGGTATCCAATTTAAAACCTTAATTGCTCCCCATTGGCATATACTAAATATTCTCTCTCTCTCTCTCTTTCTCCCTCTCTCATACACACACATACACTAATCCATAGATAGTTTCCTCTCTTCTTCCACAGAAATAGTATAGAAAAAGAGCATTCTTCCAAAGCAAATATTCCATGTTGTTCCTTGTGCAGAAGTATCTTGACGCAATTTATAATAAAAGCAAAAAGTAATCTCCCTATTAAAATAGCACATGGAAATAATATATAAAACAACATGAAATGGAATGGAAGGTGAGGTGGGAAAGGAAATTTTCCACAATTTATAGTGGGAAGTCCTGGGTAAAAATACAAGTTTTCAGCAGGTGCCCTAGAGGCAGAGGCCAGAACCTGTAGGAAAGTTTGAAAAGAAGTTAAATGCCACATCCTGAAATGGGAAAAGCAAGACGGGGAAATGGAATAGATAATAAAACAGGCCAAGCTTCCTGGCATGCGTATGGGGATTAAAGTATAATGGGGAAGAGAGGGTGTCCAAAAGATTCAATCTCAATCGTGCTAGAAATCTTGAAGGTCGGCAAACGTTTCCATGGTAAAGCATTCTCCTGCAAGAAGTATATAAGTGTATCTGCTGATTGTATTGATAAGACTCTTTGCATTTCCCATCTTACTTGTCTAACCAGGGTCCCTTGGATGCAAGGAAGTGTGCAAATATATTCAGGAGAATATGGTTACAAACCTGTTGTGCATTTTTGCACTGGACAGAGAAAGGCTAAAGTGGGCCTGAGAATGCGGCTATGGCAGGGCATAACCTATACAAAGTCACATATTATCTCTTAGATATTTTTCATTTATATACCGCTTCCCCTCCCCCCCAAGAACTTCCTGTTTCTAATGTCCTCTGTACCCTGTGAGTGTTTATTGAGTTTTCCCAGCCCAGCATCTTAACCACTGTACCAAACTGGCTCTTTTAACCCTCAAGGATGCAGGCCGTATACATCTTAGGAACTGGAATATCCACTATTAGCATCTATAAACAGGGAGGGCAAGGGACCAAAATACAATCGAACCTCTGTGAGTTTTTTATTTGGATGAAATTCCCCTCAGGGTCCTGTTCCTCTTCCATACATAGCTACCATATATTTTTGTATCAAAATAAGGAGGAAAAGAAAAAAAAAGGAAAAAGAAGCTAGGCTAAGATAACAGCTTTCTCCAAGACAGGAAAAGTCTATCTAGGCTCTTGGGTTCTCTTGAAAGGATGAACAATGAAGATGATTCTAATAGCAAACCAGGCAACCTCTTGGGGGATTACAGATTTTGAATTAGCCTCCTGGCAGGAAAAGATATTGGTAGCATTGGTTCCCAGGCACTATCTTTACTTTTCAGAAAGGGGAACAAAGACAAGATGGCATTCTCTATTTTGGGGAATGTCAAATAGTCAAGAATCCTATTCAGATTGATTTGCCAGCAATTCAGGATATTTTTTTTTAAAAAAGGAACCTTTCAAAACTTTCTGAGCTGCTTATTGTATTGACATCACTGTTATTGAACTGATTTTTTTTAAAAAAAATAGTGTTAAAGGTGCTTAACTTTGCTAAATTATGACCTTTGCCTTATAAAGCTTTTGTTTGAGTACAAGGAGCTGTAATATATTGCCAAATCAGTGGTGGGTTTCTACCAGTTTGCTCCTGTTCAGGAGGCTCTGCCCACCTGCGTGGACATCTCTGCTCATGCGCAGAAGCATTGCGTGCACGCACACCCACAAGCGAACTGGTAGTGACCGAAATTGAAACCCACTGCTGGACCAGAACTATACTTTCTGTTTAGAATTATCTTTGTATGGATAACAATATTGAGCTAATAATACCAGCTGAGACTTGATATCATTTCCAACATCAGCTAAGATCTTCAAGGAGAGTTCTTGTGATGGAATCTGCACCTGGAGAAGCAGTGGAAATGAGTTTTGGCAGCAGAGTTTTCCCAGGGGCAAAGTGCACACTATAAGAGAGAAGCACAAATAACGAACTGTGCAGGCCTGAGCTGGATGGGGCAGGGAGGAAGAGATTTGGGATAGCCACATGCTAGAATCTTTCAGAATATATCTAGTAGAAGGTTATAGTATTATTTTGGGAAGATTCTGTCGATTAGGTGTGAACAAATAAAGGATTGGACTTGATTGGATTTTGTTGTTGTTTTGGGGTTTCGGTCTGACAGTTTTATAAATTCCTCTATCTGTGGAGGAACTCCTAGAACTAGACCCCATCATCTTTCAGAATAGTAAGCCAAAGTTCCTGGATGTCAAATATGAGGTTGCACTTTTCCCTACACTTTAAAATCCATTTAAATAACATCCTAATCTAGTCATTTCCAACTGTGTTTCAAGCAGCTCTGTGGTTCTTGGATCCTTATCACCAAGGACTTAGCAGCAAGGAAACCCACACCCAAGCTTTTTTGAAGAAGAATTTTTATATGGCTATTGATTTACTCTCTGCAAAAGGATAAAGAGGCCTGCGGATAAGTTGGGATGTGCTCTGAAATCACCTAGGTAATTATGAGGCTCAATAGACTTGACTGATGCTTGGACTGTTTATCTCCCCAGATTCTCTAGAAACCTAAAAGTCCCTTGAATGTAGAATACTGGAAAAAAAAAAGCAGCTTTAATCCAATATGATTTGAAAATGAGTGTCACTGAAATCAAAGAGCCATGTAATGCGTTTATGATTAGACTATTGTACGTCAGTTTAAAATCCATTGTTTTAACTGACTTGGGAATCGGGCTTTTGTCTAAAAAACAAATCCAGAGTTCCCGAAAGGAAAACAACGCACACACAGTTATATACAACCCCCTAAATTCTATTGTTTTTCTGAAAAAAATACCTTTTGGGTAGATGCAAGATCAGCTCGATTATACTGCCAGAAGCAGCTGCGCTTTATCTCCAGCAAATCCCTTCTCATGACATTTGTTAAAAATATCAAATATTCTTTTCATAGCCTGAGTTATTTGATGTTCTCCTATAACAGTCAGAAAATTGAAACAGCCACTGTGCAGCGTTTTGTGAGTGGTCAACGATTGGAAAAAAAATAGCGACTGGTGAGGAGAAAGGGAAATGGGGATCAGTGGGAGAGAAAAGGGCTGCAGACTTTCAAAAGGTATCTTCTGCAGGAACTACATTAAGACATCTATAACAGCCACTCTTATTTAATATTTTGCATTAAAAACAAAATTGTCACTTCCAGTGGATCATGCCAACAAAATTTTCCTCCAGTTCATAGGCTTTAATAGCCAGCAAATGTATGATGTGTTGAAGGTGTACACGGCAACCTAGTAAAAGTTTTCCATATATAAGGTTATGGTCTGGACTGCCGCATGAATTTCAATATGCTGGTAGCAGTATAAGGGAATGGGTTACAGAATCATTAATATCCATTGCACCTGGCTGTAGATAATAATACAATCAGAGGACCACATAACCTGCCAGAGAGAAATTCCCCGAGGATGGGCTCCAGCACGAGTCTGAAAACTCAGAAGACTAAACCTCTGATCCCAGTAATCAATCCAGATTGGATCCTGCACTGTTATCCTACGACACGTATCTTTGCCTTCATTCATGAGTAACACAACCAGTTTGCAAGTATTCTCTACAGAAATGTGTATTTATGTATGTGTTCTGTCCCCATCTCACACACGCACACAAACAGATAGCCAGGGGTTAAATAAAACTGGCAGACAACAAATTCTTTCGATAAGAGGATTGGCAGCAACCCAGTAGCTGCTTGCCAAGTACTTTACTCATAGAGGGAGGGGTTGTTCCTCCGACAGATAAACCCAACAAGATACACACAGTTCAAGAATTGTCAAGTCCAGTCTGTATTAAATCCAAGGCAGATAACGTTGTTTCAAAGATACAATGTGACTCGCTAGTAGTTAGTTTTATCCGTCACAGAGTCTGAATGGCCACCTCACCCCCTTTTATCCCCTGTGGGGTGTGGTTCAGTGACTCAGCTTAATCTCTGGCACGCCTCCTTTTCTGCTGCGTGTGCTTGTCTCTCTGACGCTGGCATGGATCCAGCCAAGACTTATCTCCGTCACTATCTGACTGTGAGGAGATACCTGGCTCCTGGCCAATCTCTTCTCCTTCAGGAGACACCTGAGGTATTGCCAGAGAGGAGGGTCCTGGAGAGGAAAGCCTGGCCAACTCCTGTCCTTCATGTTCGGAGCCTTCTCCCTCTGATAAATCAGGCTCGGGGGTCGGAGTCACAACAGTATGTATACATACAAGACATACATTACAGTGTGGTGCAGTATCATCTGCGAAGCTCTGCAAAGGCATTCCATAAAACTGGCAACTGGAAACAGAGACAGGAAAATTTTCCTTTTGGCACACTCCTGATTTCTGTATGTCTAAATCAGTTTGATCAGAGACACCTACTTACCTTTCTGAAAGATTCTCTTTTGTGAATGTT
Organism: Pantherophis guttatus; assembly: GCF_059756535.1. NCBI lineage: Eukaryota > Metazoa > Chordata > Lepidosauria > Squamata > Colubridae > Pantherophis > Pantherophis guttatus. The sequence continues at coordinate 175,796,796 of NC_142064.1, forward strand.
TGTTGAGAGTAGGAATTTGCTTGCAACATTTCCTCTTCGCCTGATGGTTTCTATATGGAAGAGGATACTGCCTTTCTCCACATCCATTCCATCAGTGTTCGAGCTGCATTGAAATGCTGTTACAGTTTCTCCCTTCCCCAATGTTCCTCGGTCTTTTTGTCCATCAAAACTCTCATTCGCCAAGGGCTGCTATTGGCAGACAAGCAAAGGACTGGACAAAAGGCTCTTTTTTTCCTCCTGATTCACTGCTGAATAAGTGAGGAAGAAATAAGATCAGTTCTTACCCTGGCTTAGTTTTTCAAATGTCTGGTGCCCTTCACTTGCTTTTTTCTTTTGTCCTTATCATTTCCCCAAGCACATGGGGAGAAGGGAGAAACTGAGTCACTTATCATCATCAAATGAGTTCATGGCAGAGGCAAGATTCAAACTGGGATTTAGAATGAGCTGGAAGAAACCTTGCAAGTCTTCTAGTTCAGCCTCCTGCAGGACTAGACCTATAGCCGTGATGGTGAACCTATGGCAGACGTGCCAAAGATGACATGTGGAGCCCTCTCTGTGGGCACACAAGCCATCACCCAGCTCAGCTCCACTGCGCATGCGCACGTGCCTTCCACCGGCCAGCTGATTTTTGGGTCTCTGGTGTGGGGGTGGGACACATGTGGGAGACATGCACTCATGCGTGAAAGTCTAATGCACATGTGCGGGGGCAGGGCAGGGTCTCACACACATGCATGGTGGTAGTGGGAGCACGGGGGAGCGGTGCAGTCTCCCACACCAAAATGGGCCATGGGGGTGTGTAGCGCTCCCCCTGTGGCCCATTTTTGATCTTAGGAGGCTTCAGGGAGGCTTGCCAGGCCCAAAATGGGCCGCGGGGGGTCACGCGCACATGCACGGGTGGGCAGGAGTAGTGCAGGGGGTCATGTGGGGGCATTGCATTATGGGTGTGGGCCAGTGGTGGGTTGCTTCCAGTTTGGACTGGTTCGCAAGAACTGATAGTAAAAAATTTTAGTAGTTCGGAGAACCGGTAATAACATTGGCTGGCCACGCCCCCGAACTGGTCCCCGGCCTGGTCACCACTTGCTTACCCCGCCCACCTCATCAAAGGCTTTTTTTTTTACTTTTAAAAGCATTTTTTCTACAACTCTTTGGCTCAGCTGGGTCTCAGCTGGGATCATTAGAGGCTTTTAAAAGCATTTTTTCTATAACCTCTTCAGCCGAAGGGGCTGTAGGGAAAAAAAATGCCTTTAAAAGCCTCTGGCGATCTCAGCTGAGTTGCCTGATCGTCAGAGGCTTCTAAAAGCATTTTTTTTCTGCAACTTCTTAAGGTTGTAGAAAAAAATGCTTTTAAAGTAAAAAAAAGAAAAAAAGTTGGCCACCGCCACCCAGTCACATTACCCCCACCAAGCCACTCCCACAAAATAAGCCATGCCCACAGAACCAGTAGTAAAAAATTTTTAGAACCCACCCCTGGTGTGGGCATGCGTGCGTGCCCCCTTGCTCTCCCCCCGCTTTTGGCACACGACGGCAAAAAGGTTAGCCATCACTGACCTATACTATTTCAGATAAGGTACTAATACTTTACGTGATCTTGATTCTATGCCTCTGTTTATACAACACAGGATTGTATTAGCTTTTTTGGTGCTGCTGCACACTGCTGGCTCATATTCAAATGATCATCCACTAAGACTCCAAGGTCCCTTTCACAGTTACTATTTTTGACGCAGGTCTCACCTAATCTGTATTTATAGCTTTGGTTTTTTCTGCCTAAATGTAAAACTTTGCTTTTCTCCACATTGAAATTCATTTTGTTGGATAGGGTGCATTGTTCAAGTTTGTCAAGGTCTTTTTGGATCTTGAACTTGTCTTCTGGAGTGTTGGCTATTCCTGCTAGTTTAGTGTCATTTGGAAACTTGATGAGTTCCCCTTCTATTTCCTCATCTAAGTCATTTATGAAGATATTGAAAAGTACTGGGCGGAGCCTTGTGATACCCCACTGCTTACTTCTCTCCATGTGGATGTAGTACCATTAAGGACTGCTCATTTGTCAGCCGTCTCCAAATTCATCTGGTGATGTTTTCTATTCCACAATTTTCTAGCTTATCATGAAGTAGATTGTGGTCTACTTTGTCAAATGCCTTACTGAAATCTAAGTATACTATGTTCACAGCATTTCACTGGTCTACTAATTTAGTGACTTTATCAAAGAGTGAGATAAGATTGGCTTGGTATGAAGTGTTTTTAACAAACCTATGCTGGCTACTAGTTATAACTTTATTTGCTTCTAGAGGTCTGCTTTTTGATTATCTTTCCCTGAATCTTCTCAGGTATTGATGTTTGACTGATTGGTCTGTAGTTTCCTGGGTCTGTTTTTTGTTTTCCTTTCTTGAAGATGGGAACTACATCAGCTTTTCTCCAATCCCCAGGTACTTCCACAGTGTTCGAGGATTTTTGAAAGATATGGTACAATGGTTCTGAGATAACTTCCCAATTCCTAACTCAGTCTCTTTAGGAATTATGTCACATCAGCTCCTTAAGTTCCTGCCATGATTCCTAAACCAGGCTGTAATTGTGAGCTACTCTGAAAAACTGAAATAGTGGGTAAAACTAGGCCTGCCAGTTCATTTACATGGATAAAAGAAAACTGCAAACTTTTATGCGGTACGATGCTAGTTGCATTAAAAGATGAGGATGACTCAGCAGTTTGCCTGTCCTCATCCTCCAGCCATGTTTTGACTCTAGTTGGAGAGCACTTTGATATTGCTGGAACTATACCAGGAGGAAATTTTCTGTCCCTCCCTGTCCTGCCTCCATTGTCTCTTTAAAGTCATTGCTATCATCTGGCTTACGTCCAAGTTGGTGGCTGACAGATTTAATAGACCCTAAAGCTGTCCTTAGATGGTGTCAGGCTAAACCTAAGATTGTCTCACACATAGGCAGGGGATGAGATGAAAATAGAAAACTCACATGTGGCAGAAAAAAAGATATCCATTTGTGCAAATGAAAAAAGACCCTAAATAAATATGCAGGCTTGGTTCCTTTTTCTGGAGACAGATCCCATCATCCTTTCTGGAAGGTTATAAGACCTTCCATTCATCGAGACTGGCTCAGACAAGCCTTTTCATACTTACATCCACAAGTAAAACAACAGGAAGGCAAATACTGAGTTCTTGTACCAATTGAAGATGAGGGAGAGAGTGGAGAAGGGGGAGATGTAAACAGAGCCTTAATATGGACGTTCTAATTCTACTTAGGCTTGGGGGAAAGGGCAACTGAGCAGTGCTGGGGTTGAACCTGTGTTCGTCCAAAAAAATTTTCGTGCCTCCTTCTTTGTGTCAGGTCCATATCTTTCTGAATCTTGCAAACCTTTTTCTTCCAGGCTGCAAAAGTCAAGGTAGCAGGATAAGCTCAGGTTTCTAAAAAAAATGGAAGAGTAATTTCAGGAGATAATTATTTCCAATAACGATATTGCTGAGCAACTCTTACTCTGATTTAGATAGGTTGCACAATCTTACATCAAAGTGTACTTCACTGAGCCTATTGGGTGTCTTCATTATTTCAGTTCACTATTTCAGATAATACATTTGACACATCTCATAGGACAGGCTTTGAAAATGTCTAGAAGCCATTTTTACTCTCTCTTTGATCAATTTCCAGGCTCGCTATAAAGTGTACTATACTGTTCAGAAAGCTGAGATTAGCAACTCCTGTTTATTAACGTTCCTGTTTCACCCAGTTTTTGTAAGGGTTGATTGTCCCTGTGAATATGGCTGCTTTGTGTGGCATGGAAACTATTTCTGGAAAAGAAAATGTCCACTCTTTCATACATTTTTATACCACATCACAAACTACCCGCCCCCAATCAGATGCTGGGTGTGGGCGAGGGAGAGCATTTCGTGAATATTTTCAGTCGTTGCAAAAATGCAATCTTCACTCCCTTCCCCTTTGCACAGACTGTATTTCTGTGGTCAGTGCAAAAGGATCTGCATCCTTGTTGTTGAGGCAACAGATTAGAGTATCCCTCATATCTGGATGTGTGTTACAAATGTACTTCTCAGAGAAAAGCACAGCAGAGGACAAACATTTGCATGCAGAGGCTAGTCCAAATGCAGTTGTTATTCTCACTGGTACAGTATCCTTCATTGGATGCATATTTGCAGGTGCATCTTATTGCAAAAAATATTGATCTCGGTTGCTGGATTTGTTCCCTATTCTCTTCTACTTTCTTCCTTGGAAGCAGGTTGCAAATATTAGCTCAAACACATTAAGATTCACACATAATATTCAATCTTAAACCTGGATTAGCAAAACGCAGTCACAAGCCTTAAACAAATTAATTGTAGCATGAAGCATCATGTTGGCTTGCTTCCCTCAATTATGCTATGACCATGGCTGTGTTCCCATCATGTGTTAAATGACAAACTACTCAGCTCTGTTTAATTAATACCTTGGGTGAACCCAGTCAATTAATGTTCGTGAGTTGGAAGTGGTTAGCAGTTTCCCCCCCAGATTTTAACTCAATATTAACTGGTGTGGAACTAAACATAATGCAAACTTTGAACAGTTTTGCTTCGTTTCCAAATGTGATTAAAGCTGAATGAGGATTACTACATGTGGCATGATGAAGGCACTAATATATCTATCTATCTATCTATCTATCTATCTATCTATCTATCTATCTATCTATCTATCTCTATCTATCTATCTATCTATCTATCTATCTATCTATCTATCTATCTATCTATCTATCTATCTATATGCATATATATATATCCTGCATTGGGTCATTTAATAGAACTGTGCAGAGTTTACCTGATCTGGTGCAGGTATCCTACATCTACATTGCTCTGGAAGTAGTTTGATCCAAGTGATACCAACATCCAGGGTGAGATTTTTTTTTTTTTTAGGGTATGTTCAAGGTATGGTCTGGTGATGGCAAATGGTTTCTATACAGTTGTCAAAAAACTGCAGTTTTTGCCCATTGTAAAATAGTAGTAGGAGCTGAACTCAGTTTTTAACTTTGCCTTTAAAATCTGTGTTCAGTAATGTGATTTGGCACTGATTATGATTAACAAACACTATGTTTCAGGAACATAAATTGACAAAAGAAAAGTTTTCTGCATGCATAGAAAAGAGGGGTTTCTAAGGCACGATAACACTTCCTGAATGGACTAGACCTCATCATTGGCACTGCAGCAGAATAGTAAGACATGAATTGTATTGTAGAACACTATCTTTCCTATAATATAAACTCATTGCTGAGCCAGATTAGAAAAGCCCATCATATGGGATAAATTATGGGAAAGAAATTACAAAGTTACAATGGGGGTAGCATACAAAGAAAATCTTTACAAAATGTTTTATAGATGGCATTTGACTCCAGTGAGATTGGCCAAAATGTTTCTAAATTTATCACCCAAATGTTGGAACATGCTACCACATATGGTGGATCTGTCCCAATGTAAAAAAATTCTGGTGTAAAATTAAGAGATGGTTAGAAAAAAATACACTACAAAAGATAGAATTTAAACCGGAGCTGTTTCTACTGGGAATAATAGACCCAAAAATTAGTGAAAAATTTGCAATATATAATACTGCACATATTAACGGCAGCTAGGATTACCCTTGCACAATGGTGGAAGCAGATTAGCATACCATCAGAGGAAATAGTGATTATAAAAATTCTTGAATGCGCAGAAATGGATAAAATGACTATGGAAATAAAGGAAAGAGAAGATTTGGATTACTAGAAAGTGTGGAATAAAATGTACAAGTCGCTAGAAAACTGAAACCAAAATAAAAAATAGGAAATTTAATTTAATATTGATTAAATAAGAACCAAGAGCTACTAACTATTGTTAATGTTAAATCACTGACTATGTAAATAGGTATAATGTAAATATATGTATCTAGTGTGGTTTTAAGAGTTATCAAAGCTATAAAAGATAGAAAGATAAAGTAGAAGAGTTGAATATAAAAGCAGAATATACATGCCTATGCAGAAAGTTAATGATAACACTAAACATTTTTCTTCCCTGCTCCCCCAACAATCTCTCAAAGTTATGCCTAAGGCATCACGATTGAGTTGATCAATAGCAATTCAACTGCATAGCTGACTTTGATTTGATGGCAGATCTTTTGGTTGCTGAACAATGCCTTTCCATCTCCCTCCATGTCATAACTGATGAAAATGCTTGATAGTTCTCTCTCATCATTTGTTATCACTCAGTGTTGCTATCATTTCAAGGTTTTGTTAAATGAAGTCATAGGTGAATTGAAAGGGAATATATTCAAACCATTCCTGCTCCACCCCAAGGAAAGCAAAATCTTTCACATTAACTTGCTCCAACTGAGACAGAATCTGATATATACCTCTAATGTTTAGTGTTAATAAAATCCAAAAGTGGAACAATATAATGCAGGGCTTGAAGAGTATCACAATACTATTTATTTATTTTATTTATTGGTTCGATTTATATGCCGCCCTTCTCCGGAGACTCAGGGCAACTTACAATGCATTAAGCAATAGTCTTCATACTTTTGTATATACCTGCTTAGTAGGGCTTTCGCCCCCCCCAAGCAGTATTCTTTTTTATACAAAGTCAGCTTATTGCCCCCACAATCCGGATCCTCATTTTACCTACCTTGAAAGGATGGAAGGCTGAGTCAACCTTGAGCCTGGTGAGATTTGAACTTGCAGTAATTGCAGGCACCTGGTGTTACTTAACAGCACTTTAGTCTGCTGCACCACTAAGGCTCTTATATACAGTATTACACCACCAATACTCCCTATACAGTTAAGTTTGTAGGATGTGGACAAGCTTGATTGGCTTGCAAGATAGTCTCCAGATCAGAGACTCTAACTTGCATAGAATAGCTTGAACCCGCTAAGGAAAACTGGCCTTCCTTATGTTTACCACGTACTGCCTAATATGTGCCATAACTGACCTTACTTTTAACAGGGAATGCTGACAGTTATACAGATATAATTATGGCTAGCAACCTAGTCTATACACTCTCTACCTTATTAAACAGCATTATATAAATACCTTGATTAACCAAAGACATGGTACATGGAAGATTACAACTTGGAAGGTAAGATGAGTAATTGATAAAAAATATGAATTAAATGAAATGAAAAAATATGTCCTGTGTCTATGAAAGTAGAGAAGGGGAAGGACGTTATGGATTTGAATGAAGGTGATCTGATCTTGTGCAGCAGAGTTGAGGAATATATGCAGAAAATTAAAGGCACAAGGTGAATCGTGACTGAAAGTGCTAAATTGTAAGACAGAAAATTTAAATTGGCATTATCATTGTTATGAGTGCATGTGAAAATATAAATTTATAAATTTTTAATGTTGCATGTTATAGTCCAGTGAATTATGACAATGGAAGAACACTGGATGTGTTAGTAAAAATGTGCCACATTCTAACTGAATTCAATCCATATGAAACAAGGTATTGCGTTAAGTGACCTGAATGGATAAGTTGGAATAAGACAAGAAAATACAAAAGAAATTATTGGAACATGAAAACTCTCAAGAATGAAGTAGAAGGCTGAATTAAAATAGTGAATATGATCTGTTTATTTTAAACACAAGATTAAGTAAAATCTTTTCATATGTATACATGGTAAGAGATTGAATATTATAACTGATTTGTTTATGAAAGGCTGAGAGAATTAGTAAACGATGCAAAGCTGAGGAGAGGTTCCTCTTCTGAAAGCAAAGTCTGAGAAACTCATGATTGGAAGTTAATGAAATCCTGAAAAAAAAGAAAGAAAGAAAGATGAGAAGATTAAAGTGCACCGGCAGCATATGAAACGAGCTATACATATGGTGGAATCATATGGATTATAAAGGCCGAAGGATATGGAGCAATATATTGAATAGTCTAAAAATATGAAAAGGAATAAATAAAAATACAGAAAGGAATGGTAGCCAGGGCAGCTCAAGAAAGTTATATAGAACACAGTAATAGACTCTTCCTCTATAGGTTAATTTAATGGCATGACCTTAGCATTTCAATAGCTATCCTTTCATCCTCCTTCAGCTTTGCTGCAGATAGACTTCAATCTATACATCACATTATTGAAGAATCTCATCATTCACTGTAAAACACAAGGAAAAAACAGTAGTCCCTTCTGTATGCCCAAGCTGATATGCACACCCTCATCTCTTCATTAGCAAATAATGGTCTTGTTCTGCCTTGCACCGATGTTGATGATGATCATAGTTCAAAGCATGCGTAATCAAGCTGGGAATCAAAGCAAAAATAAAAATAAAAATGGTAAATAATATGGCTAGGAGGAAACAGATACTTTAAATCATATCAGAACTACAGTTCAGTACGTTATAGATCTGTAAGAAAAAAACAACTTTGCCTGTCCATAAAATTCCATGTTGTGTTAGAGACAGAAAAATATGTAGAGGCAATCATGAAGTCTATAGTCTTTTTGTTTTTATTTTAACATCTGTATTTAGAGTAGGGAAGAATCAGATCCCTCACATATATATATATATGGTGAGGTAAACAACTCTCTTAACTTTATAAACTCTGTTTCACTGAACTGGGCAGGCTGGATCACATATTTCATTACTCAGTAATATTATTGCAGTCTGAATTATTTAAAGTAGTTATTCGAGCTTCTTGAATTTTACATTTGTTATTCTTTTTACTGACTTCTCCACCATGAATCCAATACAGATAATAGGATGCGTAACAGAAGTGTAAGGAATTAGTTACTCATAACTGGTCAAACAGATTATTTTGAGTGATTTGTGGGGCTTAATTTGAACAAGCCTGGGAAATCATTTGATGCTCTTATTTAAAAAAAAAAAAAAAAAGGGGGGGGGGAGCAGTTCTTGCCATGGAACAACTGCTGCCTATTCCTTGCTAGTATCTTTGCTATCTTCACTGATTTTCTATCACACTTTGAATTTGTTCATTCCAGCAGTTCAGTTTATTAGAAATGTGTTAAGGAAAGGTATCATATTATGAGGTGATCCTTAGTCAAAGAATGAATATGACTGTGATTGACAATGCTTGACTTTCTTGACTTTTTCCTATGGATGTCTATAGTATAGTAAAAGATAAATGTTTGAGAATGGGACTAAATAGTCAGTATAAGAATGACTCCTGACAATATACATTTACAGTAATTGTGGGATGACTTAACAACAAAAACAACAATTAGGTTGTGAATTAAATCGAATCTATGATGAATAAAGGTTAAAGCTATTCTTCCGAGTTGGACTGTTGTAGTCTTCATCCAAAGGGATAATTTGGAGTCTGATCTACTGTCATAAAATTGTGTTCCCAACTGGACTTAAAGGAATTTCAGCCAGTTTGGTGTTTGTTTGTTTGTTTGTTTTTGCAGTGATCAGCTAATGCCCTGATATATTTTGCCAACATTCCCTAGGAACATCTGTTCTTGAAAAAGACCAGGCTTGACAGGAGCTGAATTGTCTTTAATAGCTGAATGTCAGGAAGAATGTCAATAGTGCAGATTTCAAAGGATTACTATCATGAGCTATATTACTTCCTTGCAGCCAGAATCTATCATCTTGCCTCTCTGTCAATTTAGTTATCTGTGGATTCCTTCCAGCAGTACTTGGCTTTTAACCCAGCATCTGATACAACTGGTGAAACTAGAAAGAGATGGGACTTTTGCAGATTTCTTCCTGAGGCTCCTCCCACTGCTGTTGTAGAGTTTTTTTTCAAACCTCCATAGCCTTGTTTCAGAAGGAATTAAAATGCTGCCAAGAGAACCCAATATCCCTTTCTAGTGAAAGGAGCATTCTTAATAGCCTGTGTTCAGTGTCCATCAATAAGAATATAGTTAGGATCCAAATTATGCATTCTGTAAAGTGCCAACAACCTGTTGGAACAACAATAGTAGCAATTCAATACAGATAGTCCTCAACTTACAACCATTTGTTTGGAAATTATTTGAAGTTACAACGGCACAGAAAAAAGTGACTTATGACTGCTTTTCATACTTATGATTGCTGCAGCATCTCCCATGGTCATGTGATCAAAATTCATATTTTGGCAAACTAGCATGTATTAATGCTGATTTCAAAGTCCAGGGTCACGATCACCTTTTGCGACCTTCTGACAAGTGAACTCTGTGATAAAGACAGATTCACTTAACCACTTTAGCAAGAAATATAGTAAAATGGGAGCAAAACTCACTTAACAACTGTTTGCTTAGCAACAGAAATTTTGAGCTCAATTGTGGTTGTACATCAAGGACTATCCGCATAAACAATTGCAACAGATGCTACTGCTATTAATACTGTTGCTAATATTACTATTCTGTCTTCGCTAATGTACTTTAAAACCCGAAATGGCTTTTTTCATCTCGAAATTGCGTAGTGGTACAGTGGTTACAAGTCTGTATTCCACGCTAATTCTGCTGACTGTTAGCAGTTCGATTGACTCTGGCTCAGCCTTCCATCCTTCCGAGATTAGTAAAATGAGGACCCAGACTGTTGGGGGAAATATGCTGACTCTGTAAAACCACTTAGAGAGGGCTGTAAAGCACCATGAAGCAATATATAAGTCTAAGTGCTATTGTTACTGCTAAATTGAGAATTTTTGTCTGCAGGAAATGATAGAGCAATATGAACTTTCAAGGCCTCGGTAGTGTTTGACCAAGAATACTGTACTTCTGTGGCAGTAGACTGAAGATTAATACGTAGATTGCCACCTACTTATATTGATCTCTGAAAGGATGAATTGAACTGTACACTTTAAATTTAAAATAGAATATGGGTCAGAATGGAAATTGATGACAAAATTACAACTGCTTGGAATTAACTCCTATTTTCCTCTTTTAGTGCATGATAAAAAAAGGTCTTACCAATTGTTGGCTGAGCACTACAGAGCTTCAAAAATATGTATTATTAAAGCAGCAATTATCAGTTTATATAAATAATCCAAGACAGTGCCACAAACCAGTAACTTATCCAAGTCAGAATATTGGGTCAATGTGTTCTTACTTTGGAAGAAGATCAAACCACTACTTTATTTGAAACTCAGGGGACGTTTACGTATTTTTAGTAGCATCATCTAAATTACATGAAAATAGACCTGTGAGGAGGAAAAAAAATGTGAAAAACCACATTATGGAAGGAAAAAGGGGAAATATCTGTTTTAAAATTTATAGACTTGCTTCAAAATACATAGATGCATCAGGGTTGAATACATAATTTGCATCACCCCCTTTTTTTCACAACAAATTTATTAAGTCAATGTTTCTGAAATCTGGCAACTTGAAGACATGTGGGCTTCAATTAGGAGCCTGAGTGGCGTAGGAGGCTAATGCCTCCTACTAAGGCAGCATTTAACATCCAGCTGCCTGCAATTACTGCGAGTTCAATTCTCACCAGGCTCAACGTCGACTCAGCCTTCCATCCTTTCAAAGGTGGGTAAAATGAGGACCCGGTTTGTGGGGGCAATAAGCTGACTTTGTATAAAATATACAAAAGTATGAATGCTATTGCTTAACGCATTGTAAGCCGCCCTGAGTCTCCGGAGAAGGGCGGCATATAAAAATAAATTAAAAAAAAAAACCTATCTGCTGGCTGAGGAATGCTCAGAACTGAACTCCACATGTCTTCACATTGCCAAGGTTCAGAAACATTGCTATAAAGTGCATTAGGCTGAGAAACTGTGAATGACCCGAAGTCATTCAGTTTGTTTCAGGCCAAGTTTGGATTTAGGTCTATCCAGTCCAGTGGTGGAATTTAATTTTTTTTTACTACCGGTTCCGTGGGTGTGGCTTGGTGGGTGTGGCTTGGCTTGGCTTGGCATGGCAGGGGAGTGATACTGCAAAATCCCCATTCCCTCCCCACTCCTGGGGGACGGATATTGCAAAATTTCCATTCCCATCCCACTCTGGGGTCAGCCAGAGGTGGTATTTGCTGGTTCTCTGAACTACTCAAAATTTCTGCTACCAGTTCTCCAGAAACTGTCAGACCCTGCTGAATAGCACCCCTGATCCAATCCTATTTTCTCTCTTCATATACAGCAGGACATTTGAAAGCACACCCGGGGTTCTCCTAACTGCCATGGAGACAATTTGTTGCCTAACTAAGGGATAAATTGTTGTTTCTTTTAACCAGGCCTTGGCCTATTTATTATTTTAAGTGATTGTTTTATTGTATTGTGTTTTCGTTTTGTTTACTAGCCAGAGTTCTCTTTTAGTAAATGGGCTCCTGTATAAATTTGTTTAGTAAATAAATAACAGAGATGGTAAGCATCTCACACAATTCACTGTGGATCAGAGGTGGGTTTCAGCAGGTTTTGAGCAGTTCTGGAGAATCAGTAGTGGAAATTTTGAGTAGTTTGGAGAACCGGTAAATATTGCCTTTGGCTGGCTCCAGCCCCATCTATTATCTGCCTCCTGAGTCCCAGCTGATCAGGAGGAAATGGAAATTTTACAGTATCCTTCCCCTGCGATGCCCACCAAGCCATGCCGTGCCACGCCCACCAAGCCATGCCCACAGAACCGGTAGTAAATTTTTTTGAATCCCACCACTGGTGTGGATGTACCTTTCTTCAATGCTGGCAACAGAGTAGCATTGTCCCTTTACTTGAGTACATACATACAATTCACTGTTCAATATCTCACCATTTCTTTCCTTATTCCCAATACCTGCTTTAAGAGTGGCTGATGCATTCTAATGGAAGACAGGATATACTGAATATACTGAATATTACAGGAAAAGGTTTAAGACATTGCAATTCCTTTCATATTATACCACTGTGTGGAAGGACTTTTCAGCATACTCCATCTATAAAATAGGGGAAAACTTTTACCAACTCTCTATCAAGGGCCAATTTTCTAAACATTTATTCCAAACATAATAGTTCATAGTTTCATAATAGCTTCAAGTGTTCAGATATTCCTGGAGTAATCAACAGATCTCTTGGAAGCACTTACTGGAATGCAGGGGAGTTGTTAATAATAATAATGAAGATGAAGTCTGGCTTGAATCCAAGAATGATTTTAATAGCATAATTGTAATTGGTAGAACGAGTACGTTTCCATAATATATTCCATAAAGTACTTTTAGGCCAGGATGACTTAGATGTCTACTGTGCGTGACCTGTTCAGAATAAACCTCTGTTTTGAGATTATATCCCTTCCCCACCCCAAAAAAGTAATAAACCAATTTAAACAATTCAATGCTAAGTTTGCTATAAATCCTTCATAACTATTGAAACATTTTCAGTTATTACAAACTAATATCTGAACTAGACCGGGTGATTGATTTAGAAGCTGATTTATTTTATTTTTTTAAAATTAACACCATGTTCCTTGAAAAATTAATCAAAAAGACAATTCACCAAAAGTATGAAAAAATGCACTTATAACCATGCAGAAATCTTAGGTGCTTCTATAAATATATTCAGTTAGCTTATTAACTATGTCTTAGTTTAGATCCGTTTTCAGTAACCTGAGATGCCAGAATCACATGCAGCTCTCAAGTAACTTTTTGTAATTTATTCTAGTAATTCTGGCTGAAAATTGATAGCACGATTTTCTTGGCCTTTTGAAATGGGAATTGCAAGAAAACGGAACATCCAAATGCAGCAATTTCATAATTAAATATTGATAACAACAAAGGAAATTCTCAGCACTTCAAAAATAATGAATTACATCTTTGGCCAATTAAAGATTGCTCAATCCTCTGTGCATTTTAGCTAATGAATCAATAGCTCTGCTTATGAATTAGTATGTAAATAGTTCATTGATATGCTCAATTTATAACATTTAATAGGAATTTAAACAGTAAGTCTAAGGCAAAAATTATAGACCTTTAGTTTTAAGTTGGGCATCTGCCCTTAGGATACTTTGGACTGAAACAGAAAAATGAGCTTCTGATTCTGAGAAACATGTCTCTGTGACTGCTTAAAGCAGTTGCATCTTTCTTCTTCTTCTAGAATTGGAGCTACCTTCTATAGCTGCAGCTCAGTTTGGGGAATGATGTCTTTTATTTAAAGATTTGTAGACCGATATTGTTTGCATGTCCAAGTGCATTCCAAAGGACCCTTTTGCCTTTGGAACTGAAGTGTAATAACATATATAGCATTGGTGGAACTACTTTTAATGCAATCATCATATATATGTGTGAGTTAATAGTAGTCGTTGTTAATTGGTTCCAGGAGCTTTACTTTACTTTACTTTTATTTGATTTACATACCGGCGGTGAACAGCCAACAATAAAATACATACATACAAAATTTAAAAAGCAGAGATAAAATCGAATTAAATAGTTCGGCCCAGACAGATTTAAAACCCCAATCAATTTAAAACAAATTTAAACTATGAATATTAAAAATACTAAAAAATATTAAAAATGTTTAAAAAGAGGGAGAAAGTTAGGCCAGGCCCGCCTGGTGAAATAAAAAGGTCTTTAGAGCGTGGCGGAAAGTACGCAGATCCGGGATCCTCCATATCTCCGGGGGGAGCTCGTTCTGATAGTAGGTGCCCCCACAGAGAAGGCTGTCCCCTGGGGGCCGCCAGTCAACATTGTTTGGCCGATGGCACCCGGAGGAGCCCCTCTCTATGAGAGCGTACCAGCCGGTGGGAGGCTATTGGTGGTAGTAGGCGGTCCCGCAAGTACCCAGGTCCTGAGCCATGGAGTGCTTTAAAGGTGTTAACCAAAACCTTGAAGCGCACCCGGAAGACCACCGGGAGCCAGTGCAGCTCACGCAGGAGGGGTGTTACATGGGAACACCATGTCACTCCCATTACCACCTGCGCGGCTGCACTCTGTGGCAGTTGGAGCCTCCGGGTGCTCCTCAAGGGGAGCCCCATGTAGAGAGCGTTACAATAGTCCAGGAGCTGTGATAAGTACTAAAAGTGATGAGTACCATGTGACTTAACACACAATCTTTTGTTTTGTCAGGAAAGGGTAGCAAGTCATGGGACAGCTGACACTGAGAAGTTCTAGCTTGCAAACAACAAACAATGAGTGCCAGGACAAAATGTTTACGTCAAAATGCATCGAGTACCAAATTTGACGAGTTTCAAAGCAATCAAGTAGCGAGATACGACTTTATTTGATAATTGACTTAAAAAGCAATGCTTCCAATGTTGTAAGTTGCCAACAGATGGCAACTGATAGCTCTAACACGTTCTATAGCATCTGTTCTTTCATTTCAGCTGCTGGGAAATTGCTGAAATGAAAAAGTTCTGACTATCGTTCATGAAATGGAAGCTTGTACTGAGCAATGATCACATCACTTCAAGCAATGAGCCATGGTTGAATTTTTGACTGCCGAAGGAGTCCCTCAAATTGAAACATTCTTCCCTAAATGAAGATTGTGATAATGATTACAATACAAGATGACCAGGCTGAGCCTGAGGGAGGGGCCAAAGAAGTCACCAGTCACAAGTCCCTTCATGTCCACAAAGGAACTAAGTCTAGCCCACCTTGAATTCTGTTGATTCTTATTTCTGCCAATTTGCTTGGACCATTAGTAGTTCAATTAGTATTTCTTGTAGAGAGGATAAGCTGATGTGAGTACTGTGCGTTGCTAAGCAATAAATAAATAAATAAATGGTGAAATGGAAAGCGCTGATTTGTGACAGCAACTGACAAGTTTCATGTGAGAAAGGTTGATGAACTGATTGAGAACAATTGGCATATCGTTCAAAAGGAAATTGCTGATCAAACCAACTTTTAGCTATTGCATGACCATCTACGTGGAAGGATCAAAATAAATAAATAAAATAAATCAAAGTGATAGTTGCAATTGCATGCTTGACGCTTTTTGTGATGATGTTGTCTGAAAGCACAAAGGGGATTTATTACACATTCATGACCCCCACTTTGTCATTTTGACCCCCTCCCCCAGTACAAATGTCCCTGAGCTAGTGCAGGTGATGAAGCACTGGCATAAAGTGATCAAATGCTTGGTTTTCTGCGCTTTCCAGCAGTGACGTTCAAGATATAAATCTCATAAATAATGGTGGGGGGGAAGGGAACATAGTCCTAAAGAGCAGATTTTTAATACCTTCAAACTTTAAGCCTGATCTTTTAGCATGTCTGCAATCTATTTAAAATTATCTGGACCAGAATGAGATGTTTCAAAATTTATTTGGGAGAGCACACATAATCTCAACCGCATTTGAAGAAAAAGAAAGGCAAATCTGCGTATCATCTATATTCATCTTAATCAACCAAGTTATCTCGGCATGTACATTTCCTTCATGTGCTTCACATAAAGAAAATTTTGTTTGTTGACTGTCAGTGTTTTTGTTCATTTACCCCAGAAGAAATGTTTGCAGACAGATGGTCCTCGACTTACAACCACAATTGAGCCCAAAATTTATGTTGCTAAGCGAGACAGTCGTTCAGTGGGTTTTTACCCAGGGGTAAAATGCTCCCGGTTCGGAACAGATTGCCTGATCCGGTAGCGATGGCGGCGGGTGGTTCAGAGAACTGGTAGCAAAAATCCCTGCCCACCCCCATGCCCAGATGAGCCGCGCGATCATCAGAGGCTTTTGTTAATTATTTTTAAAAGCATTTTTTATACAACCTCTTTGGCCAAAAAAATGCTTTTAAAAATAAAAAAAAAAGCCTCTGATGATCAGAGCTCAGCTGGGATCGTCAGAGGCTTTTAAAAGCATTTTTTTCTGCAATCTCTTAAGGTTGTAGGAAAAATGCTTTTAAAAGTAAAAAAAAAAAAAGTTGGCCACGCCCACCCACTCACATTAAACTTCCCCCACCAAGCCACGCCCACAGAACCAGTAGTAACAAATTTTAAATTTCAACACTGGTTTTACCCAATTTTACAACCTTTCCTGCCATAGTTGTTAAGTGCATCATTGCTGTTGTTAAATTAGTACCATGGTTGTTAAGTGAATCTGGCTTCCTCATTGACTTTGCTTAATGGAAGATCGCAAAAGGTGATCACATGATCTTGGGACACTGCAACCATCATAAATATGAATCAGTTGCCAAGAGTTCAAATTCTGATTGGATGACCATGGGAATGCTGCAATAGCCACGAATGTGAAAAATGCCCATGCCACTTTTTCCAGTGCCGTTGTAACTTTGAACAGTCACCAAATAAACTGTTGTAAGTTGAAGACTATGTCTACTTTGTCCCAACAATTTGATTTAGCACTTAAAGCCCAGAGGAGAAAGAACAGAACTTGGTGATTATATTGAGGCAAGAGTATTAATACCACAGCATATCTCTCTGGAAATAAGATTCAAAGTAGAGTAAAACCACTCATAAAGGAAGTTTCCTCACTATTCCAAACTGCTGGTCAAAGCTTGGTTGACTGAGTAACTGCTTTCTGCAAAGCAAGTAAACAGAGAATCTGTAGATAGAATTTATAGCTAAAAGAAGTGTTCCTAAGAAAATGCCTGGTAATTCTGATCAGAAAGTGATAATGAACAAAATTTGACAAGTGCAATGTAGCTTTATGCTTGGCAGAAAGTGTGCAGGCCAGGGGTGGGTTCCACTTACCTTTACTACCAGTTTGCAATGGGAATTGCGGGTGTACTCACTTTGTTCATGCGTGCATGCATTCTTCTGCACATGCGCAGAAGCTTCTGCGCATACGTAGATCACCCATGATGACATCGTGGCGAGTGGATGGAACCTCCTGCCGGTTTTACTACTGGTTCTATAGAACCGGGACCGAACCGGGAGCAATCCACCACTGGTGCAGGCCCAATTTTTGGTGGTTAGCAGTTCACTGAAAAGTGCATGGACATGAGAAAATCTACTGTACATTTGATTTTTTTTAAATCAAATGTAGAATTACTCCCTCTGAAAGATTCCATTACAGTACTTCACTTGTTTGATCTAAAATCTGGCTACTCCAGTCCTTTCCAGGCCTTTTCTTCAGGTACTCCTACAAGCTCACTGCGACCATATGCTAAGTTTTTCTTTTTCCAAGCAGAAATATAACCATCCATATTGTTGGAGTTTTGAATTCAGCAGGAACCATAGTTAGTGGCTATGTGCCTGAATGTTTGCTGAAATAATACTGAAAAATGAATCAGAGAATGTAGCATCAAGAATAGAACAATTAGAACAATTAACCAGTGGAATAGAACAAGCTAGAACAATTAACTAGTGGAACAATTTGCCTCCAGAAGTTGTGTACTGGAAGTTTTTAAGAAGAGATTAGATAACCATCTGTCTGAAGTGGTGTAGGGTTTCCTGCCCTAAGCAGCGGGTTGGACTAGAAGACCTCCAAGGTCCCTTCCAACTCTGTTATTCTATTCTATTCTATTCTATTCTATTCTATTCTATTCTATTCTATTCTATTCTATTCTATTCTATTCTATTCTATTCTATTCTAATTAATAATGCTCATAATACAGTTGTCTTTGATGCAGAAAGTAGCCTTAGCTATCAGGCCCAAGAAACGTGAATGACACATGGAGTTACTTCTGAAAGTTCTTTATTGTTGTTTGCCTATTTTAACAGAAATCTTGCCAAACTAAAGCAACTATCTGCATAACTATTAGACATATTATGTGAATTGTTCACATTAGCCCTCTTCCTGTCTGTCAAAGATTCCAAACCCTGCTGTCTCCTTGCTCTCTGGGTAAGACCCTCTTCCCCCTGTGACTCTGAATGACGTTCCACCACATCAGCACTGTTTTTAATTAATGCTAGCAGACATTCATTATATTTGAGGCAAAAAGTAAACTTCTTTGGAAATATGAAGTCAGAAAAGCCTACCTGTGGCTAAATTACATCTTGAAGAGAGACAGAGCAACAGAAAGTTCTCTTTATCTGTTAAACAGAAAAAAATCATTTGACTAAAAGGCTAGGTGACAGATAAACAGAGAAAGTATGAAGATTGTTCTCTTTATCTAGAAATAGAAAGTGGTCCAAACAACTCACAGATGGAAAAAGATAATGAACTTGCCAACAGCAGCAAACATTGCAAACCAATGGCATGCAACAGACCCTTTATTACCCACTACATTTTTATCAGCATTTGCATCCCTTTTTTTCTATTTCTTTTTCAATTTCTATATAAATTAATCTATGTTGCAATTATTCTTTATGCAGGTAACTATAGGTGCATTAAACAATCAAGATAACTTCATACACTGTCATAATTTTAAACTGTTTTAATAGGGCTGCTGATTTTAATTTTATTTCATTGTGATTTGTATTGGAATTTGTCATTTTGTAAGCCGCCTTGAGTCCCCAGGGAGAAAGGCGGCATATAAATCGCAATAATAAATAAATAAATAAATAAATAAATAAATAAATAAATAAATAAATAAATAAATATCTCCTTGCTTAGTCCCTGCTGATTGCTGACCTATTAACTAGTTTCCATTCATTCTCATGACGATTTTATTTCCATTGTATAATCGCTTATAAATTTCAGCAACAAAGCTGCAACTCCACATTTTGTATAAAACATCCTGTAATTCAAGCCTATTCCCCTTATTATATGTCTTCTCTCTTTCTTTCTGCTAAGTCTTCTCTTTTTTCTCATCATTCCCCCCCCCCCCAGGTTTTTCCTTGCTTGGAGGCAACAAATTATTTAAGCAGAGGTATGAACTGATTATTTCTACATGATCCTAAATTGCCCACTATTGACTCAGTTGTTTAATCTAACATTGATTGATTAAACATCACTGGAATCTGCATTACAAATCTTCTTTGCTTCAGAGATATCCCTGATAAATTTAACATCCATTTGATTCCCTATAGGAATACGTGATATGCCACACATCATTGTGTACCATTCTACATAATAGCAGAAGTGGGTAGTGATTTCTCAGCCATGGAAGCAAAATTGCAACATTGCATAGTGTTATTTTCTGTCTTTATTGTGGTGGTAGTGGTGCTGCTCTCTAATTTTGCATTTGAATGGGAGGAAGTTGTAAAGTACGTCAACTGAGCTTTAACAAATATTGTTTAATATTGCCCTAGCCCGAATCCATATTATTTTATCAGACAATGGTTTTGTTTCAGTGCCAACATATTGTTTATGTTTCACTGTAAAATATGGTTTCCTCTTGCCCAATTTCCAATGCACATGACAGAATTATTGCAGAATTATTTTCTTTTCAGGCACCCTTATAACTTTTAATGATATTTGGGAAATTTCATCTTGAGAAAAAAATTCATTTTCTCTTCCTCTAAAGTCCATATTAAGTTCTTTCTCCTCTTCCTCCTCCTCCTCCTCTACAAATCAACATGTAAAATTAACATCTCCCTTTCCAAAACTATCCCAGGTTTCCCCTCTTTTGTTTGCTTTGCTTTGCATGGTGTGCTGAATGCTTACTTCCTCAGAAGTCAGCACTATTTAATCATAGCCTTGATAGTAACAGCAGTTTCCCCTGTCAGAGCAGAAAGTGGGATGATAGAGATCTTCCACTATTATCATCTTTTACCCTTCCTTTGCTGTCTTGTGAAAAACTATAAATCTTTCCAGACTTCCCATTGTCATAAAGTAAGACAATGTCATTCCCAGTTGATATTGATTTCAGACATATCAATGTTGTGCATAATTGATTACAGATAGGAATTATTTTCAGGAACTATCCATTTTGATATGATAGGAACAAATTAATCATTTTCAGATTAAGGTTTACTCAATGGACTAGACCATAAAGGTTTACATTAAAATGGTTAACACCAAATCCTTTAATAATAGTTCTTTTTTCCTTGCTCTTTTCCTTTGTCTTCAGAAAAGGAAGCCTGAGAGCAAATATCTTATCAACATCTGCCAGAGATTAGGGGGGAAGTGCCTCAGCTTCACAAGTTTGGATATTATCATTTCATATATGAATACATTTTATCTGCATAGATAAAAAGTGGAGCGCCAAACTAGAGTTGCAATTTGTATTGGTCTCATCTTGCAGATAGTTTTCAGTATGCCTCTGATTTGACTTGCAAAAATACCCAATTTATTGTATTTCAGAAATCATCTCATTTGGATCATGTCATTGCTTTTAACTACCATATGTAGTATCAGTCATGCAACCATACAATCATTGGAACTGGCCATTCAGAGCAAAAAATTAGAGAACTCTTTTTTTTATATAATGTTGTTAAGCATTTGGTTCTCTAGAATTGTTGGGAAAAAAATGTTTTGTCCTATGCTGTTTTTGGAGACATGCTGACTTTGGAAGATTTAATTTGTACTTGATTTTACTATTTGAGAAAATAACAAATTTCATTGAATCAGAGCGCCCTGTTTTAATTCATACTAAATCATAGTAGTGGTACTTCTACTTTGCTGAATAGTACAAAACCCCCAAAATTATTTACTAACGAAATAAAAATAAAACAACAACTTTGTAGTTGATTTAAGATGAAACTTTCAATGAGAGTAGATTCAGAATTATTCAGTAGATTCAGTAGAGAATAGATTCAGGATTGAAATGGACCTTGGAGATCTTTTAGTCCAACTACCTTCTCAAGGAGGCCTTAGACCATTCCAAATAAATGGAATCTCTTCTTCAAAAGCTCCAGTAATGGTGCACCCACAACTTCTTGAGGCAAGCCATTCCACCGATTAAATGTTCTCACTGACAGGAATTTTTCCTTAGTTCTAGGTTGGATCTCTCCTTGATAAATTTCCATCTGTTACTTCTTGTCTTAGCCTCAAGTGCTTTGGAAAATAGGTCGACCCCCATTCTTGTGAAATTTGAGATGCGTCCAATGTCAGAGAAATAACT
This sequence comes from Pantherophis guttatus, assembly GCF_059756535.1. Taxonomy (NCBI): domain Eukaryota; kingdom Metazoa; phylum Chordata; class Lepidosauria; order Squamata; family Colubridae; genus Pantherophis; species Pantherophis guttatus. The sequence continues at coordinate 175,818,494 of NC_142064.1, forward strand.
GTCATGAAGACTTCCTCACAAGTCCCTGTCATGCTAGTTTTAATGCTCGGGTCTTCTTCCGAGTTAAGTAATTTCTGAGCTTTTAAGCCATTCATAATTTTAAAGATTAAAACCAACCCTTTTAACTGAGCTCATAAAACAATTGACAAGTAGCACAGGGCTTTTAAACCAGTCATGATAAATTCCTGATGTCTAGCTGCCATATTCCAGAGTGTCTGAAGTTTTGGGCAAGTTCAGGGTTAGCACACATGAAGCACATGACACAGCAGACTATTGGAGTTATAATGAAGGTATTCCTTTCTATCCTTTCTACTGACAGTTGAGAAGTGCTTGAAGAGAGTTAATGAATAGAAAGGGCTTTTAAAGTAGCATATAAATGCAAAATGTCATCACTGTCATTCAGATCAGTTAACCATGCAAGGTAATTATTGACTTTTTGAAGCATTTTATGAATACAGATTAATAAATAAATAAATAAATAAATAAATAAATAAATAAATAAATAAATAAATAAATAAATATATCCAGCTATCCTGTGAGCGAGTCTGTATTTGCCCCAGAATTCCTCCAGGACCATTTCATCAGAAAGGTGACTTTGAAAGGAAAAATGAAATCTCATCCACAATATAACATAAATATTATCTGGATGCTATGATTAGGAACATTTAACACAGCAGTCACACCAACAACTGTGACAGCCATGCTATGACAGAGTAGGCAGAATTACTTGGGGATTTATGTCATCATTTGGGCACTTGATCTACAATTAACTGCTTTGGCATTCATAAAGCACACATTGTATTATACTGGTGGGCATATCTATCCAGATGAAAAGCACACAGATTTCATATTAAAGAATAGTATTAATATTTTACCAAAGGATTGTAGGCCCTTTCTTTGCATTTTTATGCATTGACTAAATAATGAAGGTATGAGATAACAGGTCATATCCAATTTTTCTTGATGTTAAACTGCTTTGTGCTGGAATCAGTTATTATGCCAATCTGACAAGTTTACAAATGGTACTGTTATTAATGCATATTTCTTTACCTATTTATGCACTGCTTATGTTTTAAGTCAGGAACAAGTAACCAAGAAGCTCTCAGACTACATGCAATCCCTCAGCTGCATTTGTGTGGCCTTGCTTGCTTGCAGAAGAATTGCAATGCATTTCCATCATTAGTTGAAATGAGGAAAACTAGGATGCGTGTTAGTTTTCAACTAACAAATAAGAAAAATGCAACCTCTGCCAAATATTTTGCTTCATTTATTCCACCCTTGCACCTGAGTTACCATTTGACATAATAACAAAGATATTTATTTATTTATTTATTTATTTATTTATTTATTTATTTATTTATTTATTTATTTATTAGATTTATATTGCCTCCTATTCACCCATGGTGACTCAAGGCGGCTTACAGAATATAAAAAAAACCACATTTAAAAAACTAAAACTCATAAAAAAATCAAATAAATTAATGTAATAAAATCATCCCTGACCCACACCTCCCACCCCAGCAACAGCCAATCAAACGAGCCATTTAATGGGCTCCATCCCACTCTGGGTTCCCTAGGCCCGCTGGCAGAACCAGGTCTTCAGTGCCTTCCAGAAGAGAATTAGGGTGGGGGTTGTTCTAATCTCTCGGGTAATGATGTTTCAGAGAGAGGGAGCCACCATGGAGAAGGCCCTTCTTCTGGGTCCCACCAGGTGTATCACCCTTGGGGATGGGACCTGCAGAATTCCCTGCCTCCCCGCTCTAATGGGTCGGGTAGATGTAACCGGCAGGAGATGGTTCCTCAGATAACCTGGTCCCAAGCCATGAAGGGCTTTAAAGGTGACAACTAGCACCTTGAATTGCACCCGGAACCAAATTGGCAGCCAATGCAACTCCTGCAGGAGAGATGATATATGTGCACACTGGGATCTGCACAAAACCGTGCAGGCCGCTGCATTTTGCACCAACTGGAGCTTCCGGATGCTCTTCAAGGGCAGCCCCGTGTAGAGCGCATTGCAATAATCAAGATGGGAAGTGACTAAGGCATGAATGACTGGGAGTAAGGATTGCCGATCCAAGAAAGGGTGTAACTGGTGCACAACTCGCAGTTGCACGAAGGCCCTCCTAGCCACGACTGTCACCTGCTCTTTGAGCAGCAGTCGTGAGTCCAGGAGAATCCCCAGATTACGCACAGGGTCTGTTTGGGGTAGTGCCACCACATCCAAGACCATAGATGGCAATTCTCCCTAAGCCAACGATCCCCAAACCCAGAGCCACTCGGTCTTGCCAGGGTTTAGTTTCAACCCATTGCTCCCCATCCAACCCCTAACAGCCTCCAGGCTTGACTCTAACTCTTTGCTCCCATCTAGTGGTAAGCTGGAATTTTGAAAACCAGATATGGTATCCCTCAGGGGTGGGTTCTACTTACCTTTACTACCAGTTTGCAACGGGATCACGTGCATGCTTGCTTCGCTTGCATGCATGCCTTGCTTCTGCGCATGCGCAGATTGCCGATGATGACATCCGGGATGGTGGGCGGAGCCTCCCACTGGTTTTACTACCAGTTCTTGGTAGTAAACTGATCCGAACCGGGGGTAACCCACACTGGTATCCCTACCTCACTTAAAAACATTTGTTGAAAGTATGGACAGCAAAGGAGCTGAAACTCCATTTCTATGAGCTTTGAGGTGGCTTTCTCCCCTACATTTACTAGTTTTATGCCACTGATCTGAATACGTATCTGCTTTCTGGACAGTCTCTCTGTTGGAAGATGGGACTATTCCTTTGTATCATTGTAAATGACAATTTGCATTATTGCATGAACTGGTGCAGTAGTTCATTTGCCATCTATCCAAGGACTATCCCTACATACTCTTTTGTGGTTGGAGCATTGAGGTACCACCTGATTTCTTATGGCAAGCATATGTCAAAATCACAACTCAGCATCATGCTCTTACAAATAATTATTGGAAGCCATCAAATGATGGGGTTATGTTATCATAAGAATTGACTAAAGGAGTGCTAAAATCACCATTTTCAGGATGATTTGGGAGTATTTGGAGGAGATGAGAAATTTTAATGGTAGGAATAATAGCAACGTGGAAGGCTTCCTACTTTAAGGAAATCTTATCTAAGATTTCTCCAAAACAGAAATATTAAGTTATTGGGGCAATAAAAAGGGTGAAATCTTCCACTTCTATTTCCATTCTAACTTTGGGGAGAAAGACACATTTTTCTACAATTTGATCATTTTGATGCTTTATTATCATAATGTATTATGGAGAGAGGCTGCCAATTCCACCTAATAGGGACTCCATTTTCCCACAGAATATAACTCAACTGGTTCTTTGACTATGAGACATTCTCTATGTACCAAATCTCAACCAAGGAAAGTCGTGACAACTTGAGTTTATAGAACTCAACAAGAATTGTATTAACAAATTTTCTTGGAAACAAAAGGAAGAAAAACTAACTCCAGAAAAGAAATAGTGAGAAAAGTCTTATAGAGGTTTCACTCTATAGTCCAGATTGGTTTCACTCTATAGACCAGATTGATTTTCAATTTCACCCACTCCTGGCTTGGGCACTAGAGAAAAAGTGTTGTTTTGCAACTAAATATGTTAAGTTATAATTTTTGGTATGTACAAGAGTATTTATTCCTCAGTTGCAGAACTCTTGGTAGCTTTTCAATTAGACAAGGTCTCCCAAACAAATTACTTATAGCTAGGAATAAACATATTATAGTAGTAATCCTCTAATTCACATTCTTCCTACTGATTTTAGCTTCTAAAATGAATGGTTTCAAATTTGAAAGGTCTATTTGCTCTGCCCTCAGTGAAGTCCTTTGATACTGAATTTATTGCATGCTTGAAGATTCACAATTACCACAATATAGTTTCCTCCTCATTTCAATTATTTTCTGCACATTTTTCATTTTTTTCCCCCTGCAAAGATCTCAGACTCCGCAGGGAGAAGTCCAACAAAGGGATACTTAATTTTCAGATGACACAGCTGGGAAGTTGTTCTACATCTTGGTGAGAAAAATTAAAGGCACAAGTATAGGATGGAGAAGGCTTGATTTGTCAGCAGTACTGCAGAAAGTAGTCTAGTTTGAGAGCTATAAGTTAATAGGAGATAGCTATGTACCTGTTAAAAACAAATGTGATTTTGGGAGGACAAGTCACTGCAGTCAACTCATGGTGACCAACTCACCCCAGGATGATTTGCCTTGGGACAATTCAATGCTGTGTTAATAATTTCATTCAGTTACTTTTATTATTGATGTCCATGTTTTCATCAAAAATTTATTGTAACTCTTGTATTTCTGGATTGACTTTCTTGATTTATTATTATTGGCCATGGTCTCTTGAGATTAATTTAATTTTTGTATTTGTTGGATTGTCCCACAATGAGTTGTCCTATGGTAAATTGACCTGTAGCCAGTTGGCTGTGGTCAGTTGGCCGTGGCAAGTTGTCCCATTCCCTATTTTTGGATTCATTAATAGCTGACAGGAAACTGTTCTGCTATGTCTGAAACAAACTTCATTTACAACAGAGTACCTAGTTGTGGGTACCAGCTACAAATAGGGAATAATAAACCATAACAAGTTTATAGGAGATGTGCTAAGGCAGTGAAGGTCTTGAAATCAAGCACTTTGAGGAATGGTTAAAATATCTTTAGATTACAGATGAGATGACTGAAGAATGATACAATGACTGTTTTAAAATTTTGTAAGGTTGTGTCACACACCCAAAAAGGAGTGGACTTAATTTCTATTGAATCAGGGGCATGACTAAAAACAATCAATTAAATTTACAAGAAAATAGTTTTTGAGCTAGTTGTCATGAAGAACTTCCTGATTGCTTGATCTATAGTCAGTGGAATAGGAATTCTCCTTTGCTAATCTTCAAACAGAAGCTGCATGGTCATCTGTTAAGGATGATCTAGTGGATCCTGCCCTGGATAGGCCAATTACTTTTTTCTATATTCTCTCATGTCATTCCTGCCCATCCATTCATGCTACCTAGCAGATATTTTTTTCCCCATTGGATCTCATTCATTCACAATATTGAATACTATTTCTTCAAAACTCAACTGTGGTTCTTCCAATACCATAATGTAACTACACTATCTATGACTCTTACTTTCATGCGGACTCACAATAATCTAGATAGCACCATATTTTACTCATTCTATTGAGAGAAACTACCTTGTAATATGTTTTAATAGAGGACTCATATTTTCTCTTTTTGCATACTCTGTATCTAATTGGCTTCATTTCCAACTGGTTTAAGTTGCCTTTTCTTCAGTATATTGACATTATCAAATAATAGTTTGTCCCACATTCAAAAACTCTTATTACTTTTGTATTATCCATTAATTCTAACAAGTCAGACTGTGTTATTTCTTCTCAGGAATTTAATGGTAACAAAGTTGGAAGGAACCTAGGAGGTCATCTATTCCAACCCTCTGCTCATGCAGGAGATCTGTACTAGGGATTCGAACTGCCGAACTGCCGACCTTTCTGATCGACAAGCTTAGCCACTGAGCCACCTAGTCAGGCACTGAGTCAGCCACTGAGCCACCTAGTCTCTTTCATCACAATCCGTGAAATCAATCATGCTTTTTTTATTCATTCCTTTTGACATATGTACACACATGACTAGATCCATGCTTAAACTACATATATAAAACAACATTTTATTAAGAAGCTATTCACTGGTCACCATATGCCTTATTATTGTACTTCTGAATGGCCAATCACTTTCTCTTTTACTTTCTCATTTTATTGTCATATATATGTATACTCCCACCAACCCATAAATCCATGTCACTATTTTCTAGACCCCACCCTTCCACGATTACCTTTATTTTCAATGGAGCTCAATTTTTCCTAAAAGCATCCATGGATTTTTCTTTATTACCATTCATTGGCAAATGGCATGAGTTATTTCCAAGCTATAGATTCATAATTTCATATATGTTCATATCAACCTATGCTGATTATGATGATTAGAATTACGATGCTAATTCATATTTTCTGACATAAATTTTAGCCATTTTGTTCATAGTTTAACTCACATCTGCCTAGATTTTTCAACTCACCCTGTCGCACAGCACACGGGTCTCAAACCTGGGCTGTCGGCTTTCCAGCTGACCAGCCCAGCATTTTAACCACTGAGCCACTCCACCATCCCTTGTTGACAGTTGTCAGTATAAATACTGAACTCCCATCATGGTTTGGATCAACTGAGGCCTCCCAATTTTAATAAGATGGAGGAGGGGCAGATTAGATTACCAGCCTTGGTCATTGTCATCCCACAGTGAAGATTTCCATGCTAATAGTAAAGCTGGTACTAATCAATTTGGGTACATTTCGACTATCCCACTTCAAACACAACCAACATCCAGTTTTACTTCAAATATGCTCATGCCATTCTGTGCAATCTAGAAAATGTCTAGCAAACCAACATTCTATTGCTTACACCTCACCATTTAGAGAGTATGTGGAGTGTACTGACACATAGACAGGATGCTTCTATCTTTTATATATTTCTTTTCCTCGTGCCTACTGTATTTCAGGGAAGAAATGAAATTGAATCTTTCTCAGTGATTTGGAAAATAAGATGATGGAATCCATTCTAAAGTATTATTCAGTCAAAATCTCTTAAATGTATTTGAACTTAAGGTCAAGGTGACATATGAAACTACCTTTAAAACACCCCTCTCCCCCTCTCCCTCCCCCCTCTCTCTCTCCCCCCCTCTAACTCCCTCCCTTCCTCTGTATGTGTGTGTGCATTTATGTGGGTTAAGTTAAATCTGGGATACAGTGCTTTTTAGAAAATTGCATTTTGGCTGGACAGAGAGGAAATGAGGTTACATGCTTGCTTCACAGAGGCCACTTATAATTTGCCATTCACTATGTATACTAGTCATATGCTATTCAAATCTATACCATAATTTCAGGAGTCTTTAATACATTAGGATTGCACTCTAAGATTTTCAAGGGCATTCAATGGAGAAGATTGCATTTTTTTACATACTAAAAAATGAGTTAAAATAAGCTGCCTTCTTATGCTCATATATTTTACTAATGAGAAGTATTGTCTTCTTATGCTCATACATTTTACTAACGAGAAGTATTGTGTCATTAGTTCTCATGTAAAATATTGAATTGGATCTAATAATACCTAATAACAAAGCTTCCTTTTAAAGAACTAGAACCCTGTAATCATTTTTCTACAGTAGTCGTTTGTTTGTTTAATTCAAAAGGCTCACTGAATTTAGAAGAATTTTATCTCAAGCAACCACATATGTTTGCAGTCCATATGGCTATTTTCTACATAAACCAAGTAAACCAATAAATTCTTTAATTCAAACAGCACAGAGCTCTGTATGATGAAAAATATGTTGACTGGAAAACTAGCTCTATGGGTTTCTTTTAAAATCAATCTAGTATTCAAAATATTATAACAAAACATGAAAAAGATAAAGGGAGTATTTAAAAGATTCCTGAGTTATCTATTGCCACTAAAGATCAAAGTAAAAACTCTACCCATATCACTGTGGGTAAATATCAAAACATTCGGGAACAACTAGTGAAAAATCTTTCCTTCCCTTATTCAAAAGACCTTCATCAAAAATCCCCCAAATTTCCAACTCCATCAAACTGAATGATTACAAAAAGAACTGAATATACAACTATAAGACCTTTTAAAATGACTATATCCTGATTGCCTTTAAAATACTGAGCACTTTCCTGGTCATCTCACTTCAGAATGTTCACCTAGAAAAATACAGAAGAAAGCAAATATGACAAATATGAGATTTTTAATTTATGTTACCTTATGGAGAAACAGATTTTTAGCTTAGAAGGGTAAGAAAAGGCATAATATAAAATCATGTAGTATGAAAAATGTGGACAAAGGTAAGTTTTTATCTCCCAATATTAGAATTTGAATCATTCATCAAAGCTAATTGAGAGAAGATTCAGAGATAATAAAATAAATTGCTTCTTTATATAACATAGTGTTTAACAGTGGAATTAGATTTGATGATGGCTTTCAACAGAAATGGCTTCAAAAGGAAACTAAATAAATCAATGGAGGATAGAGCTATCAGTGGTTCTTAATCATGATGACTTGTATATTTCCACCAAAATTAAAGGCAAATGGTACTTGGTACTGGAAGAGACTTTTGCCTTTACATCCTACTTGGATATACTTGGTCAGCACTGAATGACAGAAATGGTCGTATTTAGCAAGCTGCTTCTTCAAACAGCAGGAATATAAGTTATTCACTCCCACGACTTTCAATACACAGAAAAAAACACAACTCGCAAATCTATACCCAGAAGATGTTTCTTTAATGTCACCTCTGTTCTCTTGGTTTACATCTTGCAAGCCACTAGACTAGTCATAATGACCACTATATTGGGAGCTTTGACTTGGGCATGAGATTACTCCACGAGTTTCCTGTATTAATATTGTTGGAAGTGCAGGATTCTTTCCCAAGACCTCTATTTTGTTTTCTGTGGCATAAATTCCACATGCCAGTAGAAGGAGATACAGGGATGAACTCAACTGCTATTCTTTTTGCCTTTTATCCAAGTAGGCAACTATCTGTGGAATATATCCTCTTTTATTAAGGCATCTTCTAGGAGTTTAGAATGCCAATATTCAAGCACTTTAAATAACAGAAAAAAAGCTTCTGTAGATTGAGTAGGCTTTCCTCTATAACAATTGCCTGATATGCAGAGGTTTATAACAACTGCAAGGGAAACAGCATAGGCAGAATGTTGGTTTATTCTTCCTTTCCTTAGGTGTAATTAACTTATGTGCAATGTTAAAGATTGATTTTGAGAAAGAATAAAGAAAAAACCTGCATAGTTCTATATTTTACCACTACCCTCATCTCATGCTTCAGAGAAGACACTATATTTCTGCTGCTGTCACCCTCCCAAGATTAGGTATATGCTGATAGTTTGGAAATTGCTAAGTTAAAACCTAACAAAAAAAGTCCATCCAAGAGGTTAACATCTTCATCAACTTTTTCATATGGTAATAAATACTTCGATAAATTATTGAACAATAAAAATCTCAGCATCAGAAAAGGCTCTGAATATTTGCAGAATACAGGAGGTTTATTAAAATAATGATGCAATTTTCTTTCCAAAGCGGGAGGGAATGACATTGACACATAGTATAGTGAGGAAGAATGAAGTGGAATTACTCCCCCAAATCTTTCAGTAAAGCCCCAGTGTAAGTGTCTCCTTCTCTTCTTGGTGTATTGCTTTCTTATTCACATGACTTATTGCCAATTATTTTTATTTTCAGCTCAGGACAATTCTACCATCTCTTTCCCAATGCCCACACATTCCATAACAGACCACTGTATCTAAATCCAGTAAAACACTTTTTCTTAGAAATTTCCAATTATTAGCTTTTTGGAAGATTTGCATCCTATGCAAAAAAGCATTCACAAGTGGGCAGGTTTTTCCCCCATTCTGTTCAGTAGGGTTAGGTGCTGCACGAAAAAAGCACCTCCTTCCCTTTTGGCTTTCCAGTACCATGGAGAGCACCATTGTTAATCAGCTGTTTTTTGCTTTGAGAAATGCACCCATTCATAAAAGGAGCAGTTGAATTCCACAGATGAGTAGTAAGAAAAAGGAGAAGGAAGGCAATATAGCTATAGGAAGGTATATGTATACTTAGAGAAAGTCTAGTATTTAAGGCCTAATAGTTTGTTATTGTCCAATTGATTGTCTTATTGTGCTGGGTACTGTGGAGAGTGAGAGATGCTTCCTTGAAAAGAAACAGCATTAAAAGGATGCTTAGCTGATAAGGGACTTTCATTCAAAGTGATATTAAAGGATAGTATTTTTTTTTTAAAAATGCTGCCTTTATTACTTATTCTCCTGCACCATTTGGCAAAGTAAGTGAACTGTTCATTCAGAAACAGAAGTGGCACACACACACACACACATCCCTGTCAAAATATACCCCCTTCCCAATAGAGCTTGCCTTTCTCCACAATATTGTAAAGATCACTTTAGAAAAATGTTACCTCCCAATTAAGAGTACCCAAAGACGTAGAGTGGCTTAAGCATTTTATGCCTTGAACAGATCTTTCTTGAAGCCCCAATTAAGCACCCAGTGCCTCTCTGGCTGTACAAGACCTTTCCAATGAAATCACACGCAAAACATACCAAATGGGTGCATGTAACGAGAGAAAGAGAGAGGGGGGAGGGAGAGAAGGAGAGAGAGAGAGAGAGGGAGATCTTTAATCTCTTCCAGGTACCCTGTATATTTATAAACTGGGAGAATATTTGCCAAAGATTGAATAAGAAGGGAGGCAGAGTGAGGCGGATGAGTGGTGAGGGTGGTGTTTAGTGACGGTTATCGTTATTCCGCACCAGTTTTCGGTCGCAACTCTCTGAAGATTGTAAGTGTAGTTTCTCTCCTCCATCTGGTCTCCCAAATATTTCCCTTCCTTTCTGCCACAGCAAGCACCACAACAGCAACAGCCATCGTGATGCAGAGTGTAGAAAGGATCTGAGCATGCAGCCAGAGAGAAAGAGATTAGGGCGAGAGCGTTGAAGTTAAATTGTGCTGCATATTTGGACAAAAAAAAAAAAAAAATGGGCGGATTGGTCTCTAGATGAGAGCTTGGTACCACCTTCCTTTCTAAAATAAAATCTCTCTGGCATGAAGTCACAGCCTATTTCACATCCGGTTTACCCCGGGACGTACTACTACTGTCTTGGTAAAGTGCAAAGCTTTTTGTTGTAGAGCTGCGAGCCGAATCTCACGGAAAGGGAATCTGGGTGTTAAAAAAATCGAAGCGAGCAAAGCGACGGCGGCGGCGGCGGCGGCGGCAGAGTCCATGATGGCTAAGAGCTCGTGAATGACTGAGAAGAGCCGCGGAGACTCAGTGCTGTAAAGCGCCCTTTTCCCTCCTCGCCGCCCTGGCTTCTTGGCGGAGCCTCTCGGGCAGACTTTCCCGCTGCATCGGCGACACCGTGCCCAGAGGGTCTCGAGGTGAGTATCGCTCTAGCATCTTTTTTTCAGGCTCCCTCCCTTCCCCTTCTCCTTCCCCTTTGCCAGCCCGCTCCCTTTTTCACAGGCGGAGCATTTATGGACGGATGGGGGCTCCTTACTGCTGCCTTCTTGCTTAGCAGGTACCTCGTCGGAATGCTGGACCCAGCTTTCTCCCCCTTACCTCCCCCATCCCCCGACCCCCGGTGAAAATCCGCAGCGGTGGATGGGCAATTGATCAGGCTCGGGGAAGGAGGAGGTGGGTTGGAAGGCGGGGGGCGGGGGACTAAAACGGAGGAGATGGAGACCCTAGGATTAAGAGGGATTATTTCAGACGTTTCCAACCAGAGCTGGATGGATTGGGGGCAATGGATGACTTTCTCAGGGAGAGGAGAACAAAGTTGCTATGCTGGCTGCAAATCCATAAATACCCCCCCTCCCCTTTTGACCAAGTCTCCATCTCTGGCTCTGAAGCAGGCAGAAATCACTTAAGGCAGAAATGCCTCTTGAATGATGGCTCCAGGTTTGAACGGATGTGCCCATAGTGGGGGAAGAGATGGACTGGGATTTCCCTTTTGCTCTTTTATTTCGACTATTCCAAGATTAGGGTGGTAGAATGGAACGGCAGGAAAGGATCATGAGTGGATTGGTTTGTTTGGTCGATTTGTTTGTTTGTGTGGTTTGTTTTCGCACTTGGTGATTTCCCACTTTCCCCTCTCATCTAACAGGCAACTATAGCAATGTATCTCCCTGCCCCCATTCCCATTAATTTTTTTAAGGATGGTGGTATGGGAGAGATGTAGAGTAAGACGAAAGCATCTTGCCATCTGCCAGTATCTCTGAAATGACTTGCTAGAGGAGGTTCAGTGCAAAAGTTCAGGCTGAAAAGAAGTGGAGCTTTCCTCATCTCTCCTAGAGATGCAACACTCTTCTTCTTCTTCTTCTTCTTCTTCTTCCAGGAGAAGCAGCATTGTGAACCTCCATCTATTACACTCCACCTGGACACCTGTCATCATTTTGTTTACCTTGCCCTGCCTTTTGCTTTAGGTTTTTGGACATTTTATACAAGGACCATCCTATTAGGTTTTCTTCTTCTCTGCCTTTTTTTTTTTTTTTTTTTTTTGCGATGGTGGTTATGTTGTCTGGCGTTCTGTTTCTCTCTTAAACTGTAGTCAGCTTCAGGGCTGTCAGGAGGTTTGGGAGGAGGAGGGAGGAGGAGGAAGGACATATCTGGTAGAAACAGTGCAACCGAAGTGGATTTCAGCAGTAAATATGGAGCAAGGAGCAAGCAGCTAACCCTGGGTATAAACACGAGAATTACAATGGTCAGGCTGCCTTGCAAATTACCAGTTAAGTTTGCAAGGGGTGGTGGTGGGAAATATAGGGCAGGTTTGCTTTTAGAAAACATCTTTTAACTGAAAGTGGACTGGACTCAGTCATTAAGTGAAAAGGTGCCATATGGAATATTTTGCAACAGGATATTCTAAAAAGGAAGAGAGGGAGGAAGGAAGGAAGGAAGGAAGGAAGGAAGGAAGGAAGGAAGGAAGGAAGGAAGGAAGGAAGGAAGGAAGGAAAGGTTTGAAGGCAATGTGAATGCAATAATCTTCATCATTATTTCATATTTATTTCATATGCTTTGGGGATTAATGAAAATAATACTAGTCAAGGAAAGCACTAAAATTCTGTATCTTATACTCCTGTTCAGCTTTTTAAATGCATGCTGTTGTTCAACTAGCTTGCTAAATGGGTATGTTGTTGGGTCTCTCTCCAGAAGAAAGTTCTGTCTTTTTCAGGACCTTCTACAGCTTTCAAGGGCTTTAGGAGAAGACCTTTCCTCTTTCCCCCCCCCTGATATAATCAAGCGGTGGGATCTGACTCATTAAAGCTAAAATAGGTTCTAAGTTCTGTGTTATTGTAAAATAGATATACAAATTGTGAACTTAACAGTAATCCTTTTTTAGGGATGAAATGTATACATAAATACATATACATATACATATACATACATACATACATACATACATACATACATACATACATACATTCACATATATATAGACATTTGGATTCCAATGCTCTTGAAAAAGAAAATAAAATGATTTAACCTTTCTCTATGAAACTAACTCAGGGATGAGCCCACTTTCAAGAAAATGAAACACAAAGGTATACCTGGAAGGGACCTTTCCCTTTGAAAGTCGTACCATTGTGAGATTGCTCCTTGCTTTTAAGGAAAACCATCACAAGTTCTTTTAAACCTGTTGTATTTTCCAATCATTTGTCAAAGGAAAGAATGCTTACTTCTGGTTTTCTATTGTTTTCAGCTTCCATAATCTACTAGCAAAATGATGCATCTCCCTTATGACCGCTTTTGGGCCTGGGTTCTTCTTATGAGCACCTTACCTGGAAAAAGGTGGGAAAGGAGTTTTGCTTTAAAAAGAAATATTTTGGGTTGTTTTTTTTTATCATTGCTTAAAAGCAAGGGTGGAAAAAGGTTTGATTCATACATACTGTTTTTTGGAGTGGGGAAGTTGATTCTGCTTGAATCCCACCTGAGCCAAAATATGAGGAAATTAAAATAAAACTAAAGTTTGATTGCAAAACATCTTAGGTGGAATTGTGGTTGAGAAACAGTTTAGCCAGGACTATTGAATCCAAATGATGAAGAGATTAATGCCTTCAATGGGGAATAGTCCTCTTTGCAGATAAAGTTTGCCAGCAGTTATGCTGCATATAGCATTTTACATAGGAATGTTTCTGCTCCTATGATCTTGTGCTTTCACTGAAGGAATGAGACCAGGCTGCCAGACTTTAAGATTGGCTTTTCTTCATGAAAGTAGACGTCAGTAAAGATATTGGGTTGAAGATAATAATAATAATAATAATAATAATAATAATAATAATAATAATAATAATAATCTGGTTATTATACGTATGAATTGAACATTTCATATCAGCAGACAGTTTGCAAGATTAGGATGCAATCTACAAGCAGTAACTTCATTGGGAAGACTGTCACTAACATTAGTTGAATGAAATCCACTTCACCTTCCTGAACCCTCCCTGAATGGTAAATGGAAAGCCTTCTTATGCTGAAATCTATCTATATAGACTGCATTTCTGTTAGCAATGGAACTATTGAATGGAAAATACATATTTTCCTTTAAATTGCAAATACCAATATTGGTGCACTGGTAATATCCGTTGTTCAGGAGAGTAATTTAAGTTAACCTTATTTCAAATAATATACATTTGGAAAAAGAATCTGAGTGTCAGTTTTACCATGTAATTCAATTTTACCATGTTTTCTAAAAGAATAGAACATAAAAGGATACAATCCTTTATATAGCAGTTCAGTGATGAAAGATGAAAAAGCTGATCTCCTGAAGAGAAGAGAGAACAGAAGGGCTTCTGTTTGTTTTCTCAGTTTTTCCATACCACGTGCTGGCTTGCATGTTTCACCAGAACTATGATTTGCACCAGAAAATCAAGAAGCATTTCTCTGATTTTGAAAAATTGTATGAGGTGTTACTATTATAATGACCTGTAGATGGAGTCAGTGTACAGTGTTTTATTATACTTTTTTTTTTTACTGTGAAACACAAACATGTTAAATGACATTTTTCTTCAAGTTGCTTAAACTCTACATTAAAAAACAATCACTTTTTAGATAACACATTTGCCTGATCTTGATTCTAACCACTAACAAATCAATAATACAAAGGGAAAAAAATTACAAGGATTGAATGACCTCCAATTTTGTTCAATGTATCTAAGAGATCCTTCCTTCCTTCCTTCCTTCCTTCCTTCCTTCCTTCCTTCCTTCCTTCCTTCCTTCCTTCCTTCCTTCCTTCCTTCCTTCTACAAAGCTAAGTAAAAGTGAAAAACCTGAGCAGTATTTCATATTGTATTATTTTTTGGATCAGGCTATTAATGTTAAGGTACTAAATACTAGCAAAACATGTGAATGCCCACATTAACACAGAAATATCTGAACATGAGCACTTTTTATTGTAAAATAAATGGATATATGAATATACTTGCATTTTTTTTTAAGAAACTAATAGTAGCAGCTTTATTTATCTGGAACTTGATATTTATGATACATTTAAAATCCCATTCCTAACTTAATCACATCTCTAGTTTATTACTGGTATATCAGATTCACACTTGTCTTTTCAACATGCATATTTATCTGTAAAAATATAGGCTTGCCCACGGAATTCAATGCTGTTGAAGGCCTTCACTGTTCATTGGAAATTCCAATTGGTTTTATTGAAATATTCAAGCTTTAAAATGAAATGTGTGGCTTTTGGAGTGGTATCCATGGTTAAACCCATCTTAAAATTCAATTTGACCTCCAAAAATCAGGCTGATTTTCAACAAATTGTGTTGGTATTGAAAATAATGGTAGCCTCAGAAGACAATCCAACTTGCTTTTAGATAGTGCAAAAGTATACTAAAGTTTGATGCATAGACAAATCATTCCACCTCATGCATTAAAAAAAAGAGTGGGATTTCATTACATTTCGGTGAGAGTTTGTCTTCACTTTATTTGAATGAATCTCTGTGTGAAAATACAAGGGGATATTTTGTTTTACCAAATGGTTGTACAGTTGATAATAATAATAATCTGATTTTAATACAGAGTTTGGAATTGTATTCAAACTGGGATGA
Source organism: Pantherophis guttatus (assembly GCF_059756535.1). Lineage (NCBI taxonomy): Eukaryota > Metazoa > Chordata > Lepidosauria > Squamata > Colubridae > Pantherophis > Pantherophis guttatus. Next base: position 175,834,204 of record NC_142064.1, read on the forward strand.
CGCTCTAATATGCAAGTTTATATTAAGGCCATTTTGAACCTTTAAAACTAATTTTTAATGTCTGTAATTTTATCCTCTTTTTGTTTTGTCTTTTTTAAAATCGGTCTCTTGGAATTTTTTCCGCTTAGGAAAAGAAAAAATAAATAAATACAGGGAATTGCAAGCTTGGTACCTTCTGCCAGTCTTAGCTATTAATGACACACTCATAGTTAGTTTTCTGAAGTGAAAATAACTTTCAAATGCTACCCACCCGCCCACTAAAAAGACATAGTTGATAGATGATGCAATATGGAAGTGGGATTCCATCTTGAATGTATGAAGGCACTCATTTTTTTTTTAACCAAATAGTATAAGATAACTCATTCTGGTTCTCAATTTAAATTTAAAATAAATATAAAAGGTTATCTACTATCAAAAGAAGAAATATCCACTGGATTACCAATTTACACTTTGAACAGAAATGTAAGACATGGTCCCCTAGAGATGAAGTATTATTAATAAACAATCAATTAAATGTTATTGCTAATGATAGATAGACACCATTAGGCTAAAGGCATGTAAATTATTATAAAAATATGAACCAAATTTGCTTTTCTAATCTAGGATTTCACATTGTTCAAATTTATAGCGTATACAGTACACCCATGCACTGTATGCATATATATTATAAAACAATTCTATTCTCTATTATGATTACTGGTTAGAAACAGCTCACAGACTTCACAGAGTGAAGTTTAATTTTTAAGATTGCACAATTCATTGCTTAAAAGACATATTTCCTAGATTAACATTCGTGAAGCTCCATAGTTTGGAAGAGATTTTTTTTCGCTAAACTATGTTTGTTAATCACATCACATCGGATATCCAAGGAAGGCTGATTCAGTAATAATGTATGTGACAAAATGATGAAGAAGGAAGCAGCTGGAGGTTCAAGGGCTAAGTCCTGCTGAGTTTACATGGCAAACATCATATTTTACAAATGGGATCTTCCCTGGTTAAAGGGCAGAGGAAGGACTCTAGGATTTGGCTCTGAGATAACTATGATAAATAATTAGGAGAAAACAGTGTAATTTACTGTAGAAAAGAAAATACAGGACAGTCTTAATAACAAGAACAATACAGATCTGAAGATGAGACCAAAATTTGGCTCGTGGCTATTACAAAAACCTGGAAATTATTTGCTACAGGTATTTAAATGTTTTGCTACATACAGGCATGGGCCTACATATAGACATATGCAGTATATACTTTCAGGAATGTTAACTGCCAAATAATAGCACTATGGGAAAAGGAACAAGGATACAGATCCCTGGGCTATTGTTATAAAATCTGGGAAGAATGAGGAAAATATCCATGTTACTCAAAAATGGAATTTCCAATTCACCAGGAAACGAATTCGCTTTGCTTTCCTAAATCAATTCAAATATCAAAAAAATCCAAAATATTTAGATTAAAAAGAAAATGCATTGGACTAAACATAATAAAATCATTGCATTTTTTTTCCACAATAGGGATTGTAGACTTTACCAGTATATAAAAAAGGCTGATTATATGGAGCTATCTGTGCTCATAACGTTCAGTGTATTTTTCTTGTAGGCAAGAATACTAAATTATTTTAGAATTGGGTAGGTAATGGGAAGATATTTTGTTATACTTGCAAAGCACTCATTTATAAATCAGAAATACATAAAAGAGGGACTGAACAATAAAACCCCCAGTGTAATTTATGTAGGTTTGACGTAAGGTTTTTAAAGAATATGAATACTTGAAAAGTGAAAGGAGAAGGAATTGTATAATACTCCCATAATCCAGGTTGATGGAAGAGCTTCCGAATCTACTGATCAGTAGAAGAATGATCGAGTAAGTTTCAGAAATATCATTGGACAAGTTTGTTGGTGGATTAATGACTTAAGTTAATAGCATTAGTATCTTTATTTTAGGCATTAATCAGCATATAACATGGTGGCTTTGTTTTCAGCTACGGACAAACTTCCTTACAAGATGAAATTAAAGACAACACAACTATATTCACCCGAATTCTGGATCGCTTACTCGATGGTTATGATAACCGTCTAAGACCAGGATTGGGAGGTATGTATTGTTGCAATTTTTGAAAAATCTGCAAGAACAATGTTGTTTAACATGCTTTTAATGCATTTTAAGCCATTTTGTTTTATAGACTTATAAAATGGTAAAATTATTAAATTACTAAATGATGAAGATGGTTAAAGACACTGAGCGTGTTAGCTGGAATGCCCAGTTTGAGACCTGAGCGCATGTGACAGGATGAGCTCCCATTACCTGCCCCAGCTCCTGCCCATCTAGTAGTTTGAAAGCATGCAAATGAGAGTAGATAAATAGGTGTCACTTAGGTGGGAAGGTAATAGCATTCTGGGTGCCTCGGTGTATAGTCATGCTGGCCACATGACCACAGAAGTGTCTTCAAACAGCACTACCTCCCTCAGTTAAGAAACAGAGATGAGCACTGCCCCTTAGAGTCAGACACAAATGGACAGGGGAAACATTTTACCTTTACCTTGAAAACATACCAGATTCTTTGATGCAAAGCTGAAGAAAGGGGTTTTCTAGGACCCCTTCTAATTCTGAATTGAAACATATTGGTTTTTCATTATTATTGCATTGAATCTGGAAATAATGTTTCAATCAAAACAAAACAAAACCAAAAAAGAAAGAAAATTGGGAGATCCATTACTTACATTCCATGGCACCAATCAAGTATTTCCCATTAAACTTGATTAAAAAAAAGAAGAAGACATTTTCATATTAAAGTGTCTGATTGGCTGCTAGTCCTCCGGACAGATTGGTTTAAGCAGTATCAGTTCAATTCAAATGAATCTGAGGTAAAAAGCTCAAAAAGAAATAAAATAAGAATTTATTCAGTTCTAATTCTTACTAACAGTTCTTCAGTTTGTATGTGAAGTAGAATGCACTTACTCTCAAATATGTACTTTTTGGTATTGCCCAATTTAGTCCACAATTTTTTAAGCATTCTTAAAAATATGTATATTATGGAAGGGTATGATGCTTCGAAAGGTTGCCTATTCTTAGTTCTGTATGTACACATTCCTGAACATAAAGAGAAAGTAAAACTGTAATTTAGATCATGCATAAAAAATTGTATAGACTTGCAATTAATGACAGTTAATATCCCATATGGTTCTAGACATTACTATTAACATTTAATTTACATTTTCTATTGGAATTCTCCAGTACCCTCTAATATTTAGGGGTAGATTTTATTTTATTTTCCTATTTTTAGCATGTGTGTGTTTAGGGTCAAGGATGGGATGGAAGCATGAGATTTTTGGTGGGCATGGCTGGAATAGTCAAGATTGTCACACTAAATATAATATATAATATAATTATAGTGCTGTTTGCAGTTTTGATTGTTAATTTATATAGCAACCAGAAATATGAATTTCAGCTGAAACTAATATTTCATGATCTCATTGACTTTCAAGGGAAAGTCAATCTAAGAATCTTAGAAATCTAAGACTAGGAAAGCCCTATATGTGAAAATGGAGGAAATGGAGTACATAGCTGAGATGTCTATCTGCTTCAGGAATTATAATTCTTGGGAAAAAATAGATTGCATCCAAAGGTCCTATAAGCATTGTCTATCCTGAAAAGTTTATTTAAAAAAAAAAAGAATAATTGAAAATTCAGGAACAAAGTAGGAGGTAAAGGGCAACATCATAGTGCGAGATTTGAGGGCAAGCTTTTTCCTCTTCTTCCAATAAGAACTTTTACTAGATGATGGCCACTTACATAAACTAAAGAAACCGTTCTGTTCATACAGGAATAGTCTGGATGCAAACTGTATCTGTTTAAGGTATTGTTCATTAGTTTCTGCAACTGCTGTGCCAAGAGCAAAAAAAGTAATTTGTTTGTTTGTGTAGCCCTCACTTCAGAAGCGCAGTATGGTCTGTCTAGATCCTGAAGCATCCACTAAGAATAAAAATAGTAAACAATTTCAACTCTCACCTATGCATCCTTCATAGAAATCTAAAGATTTGACCAACTGCCGCATTTAATTGTAACCAAAAATCATTAAAGAGTTCTGTAGTTAACTAAATATTCAGTGCCTTTTTCACTTTCTGCAATCTATTTAGAATAAGTTATTTGATCATATTGTGTCCGGTTTAGTTAAGCAGTGTTGATCATTCATTCCACTGATGGGTATTCTAGAAGGTAATGTATCTCTTGTATTTTGAATATACTTTTGAAAGTAAAATGTAAGATTACCAACAATTATTTCATTGACTTAAAGTAACAATATTTCTTCTGCCAATTTTCTTCTGAAATAGCAATATTTCTGTGGGATTAGTTCAAAAATAAATATTTCTCAGTTCCTAATTAATACAATGGTAGCTGCTACATCAGTCATTGAAAAAGGGCTACCGAGTTTTCCCGAAAATAAGACCCTGTCATATATTTGGAACCCCAAAATAAGCGCTTGGCCTTATTTTCGGGAAGGTCTTATTATTTTGGGGTGCATGCAGCAAGATGGGGCTCCTCTTGCCGTCTTACCTGATTTCCAGCTCTGCATTTAAATATTTTTGGGGAGGGCTTATTTTTTGGGGGAGGTTTATTTTAGTGCATGCGCTCAAAAGCCCGATTGGGCTTATTATCAGGGGATGTCTTGTTTTTGGGGAAACAGGGTAATAGTATCATTTAGCGCAGTATAGAAATAAATGCAGATGCATCTCATTTAAGAAGAGTAAAGAAATTTATGTAAATGTTGGGTCTCAGATTTCAGGATGGACATTTGATGGCATACAATTAAAAAATTTCAGGGCTATTCAAGCTAGGATTTGGATAGCTCTGATGTAGGATTGAAAATCAAAGGGCCCAGATAAAAACTGGTTCATGACTATACCCTGTGGACAACTGAATAAGCCTAAGGGCATCCTATTATAGCTGAGATGGTTTGGAATTTTTTGTACATTCTGGTTTCCATGCCTAAGATTTATTTCCTGTACATGGCTGAGATCAGAGTATCTAATTATAGTACAAATATTTGATTCCTTATTCAAGGTTATCAGACATTAATTAGCACCCATTTATAACACTTGCATCAGTACTTCCACCAATGGTGGCCATTTGTAGAAGTTTTGCTCACCTGGCATTTATATAAAATCTCTTTTTGCTACAGAAAGTCTATAAAGGGTAAAATAGATGAGGAATCAAAGCAGAACCGCATAGACTGAAAAGAATAGGTGGCATGCAGGACATTTTCAGTCTCTTTGAATACACCATTGGTGCCTTACTGATGCCTGCAAATTTATAAGAGCCTTAGAGGTACATTGTACACGTGTGATGATATGCTAAAGCAGTTTGATTTAGGCAGGAACCCCCTGTAGTTTTATTTTATTGTGTTTTCAAAATAATTCCTTATTATCCTTAGGATTTGAAAAAAAAAAGTAATAATTTCAAATGAGAATACAGTAAGATAAGGGCACTTTCAATGTATATTTCTTTAATTATACCATCACTGCAGGTTACTTCTAATCAAACATGTAGCAACCTGAGAATAATCCATAGGAGGAGTGATATTTTTAGTTTTCCAGATGATCCTGACCACTAAAGCATAAACAAACAAAATATATATACCTTTTAATTATGATCGCTGTATAACTAGGAATAAATGGCTCCTAGCAAGCCCACCTCCCTAACATAATAAAGAATAAGAGAATATATGTGTTTAGATCAAGTGTAGATTAGACCTTGATAGTAAACAATGATTGATCACATATTCAGTACAGAAAGCCAAACAATTTCACAGACCTCAATTTAGAATTGTTTCAGGGAAAGCAGATATTTGAAAGAGCTGAGATTGGATCAAGTCATAGCTGAATAGCTGTGTCTATGAGGGCAAGATTTGGCCTTTCCAAATCTGGCAAAAGATTCTGGCCAAGTTTCTGATGTCTTTAGCAGCTTTCTTAAATCAGTCACTGCACTGCAACGTTTTCTAAGAAGTTCTAAGAGATAAACAATTCCATCTCTTTTGGATCGATTGAGCTATTTGAAATTGTGACATAAACGGCATCACTTCACAACTTTTGAAAGAGAGGCTTCACAAAGCATCTTAGCATGGGTGAAGCAGCCTCAAAACACTATCTTCTTTAAAGCACCCCTCCTCAGTGCTTTAAAAGCTGTTTCTGGCTGGCTGTACCTATGTGTGCATGTACCCTATGTAGAGTTTTTGGTTTCAATGATTATCTAAATGGAAGTGTTACCTTCCATTTAGCATGAGAAACATAGCATGATATGTTGACTCTGTAAACCACTTACAGAGGGCTCTAAAGCACTATGAAGCAGTGTATGAGTCCAAATGCTATGGCTATTGCTATGATCCATTTACTTTGTGGAATTGTCTACTTCAGTGTGTGCATATCAGGACAGATGATCAGAGCAGATTTGGCTGGCAGGTGTCTGTATATGAGAGAGATAGCCAGTGGAATTCTTTTGACCCTTAATCAAATTTAAATTCCTTTTTTTCATTTTCATCTTAAACTGCTTTAAAATTACATTGAAGATCAGTCTGGCAGTTAGAATCATGAATGAACAAATAGGTTGAAGGTTACTCTGTGGTACCTAGGAAACTGACGGTTTTGTAATGACTGTAGGGTTTTATTTTGGTTTTAGTTATACTAAAATATGCAGAATGCTGGAATAGATTAAAATGAAATCCTTTTATGTCTAATTTACATCTCATTAAACAAATATCCCAGATTAGAAAACTTAAATCAGTTTATAGACAATTGAAATAATATAAGTTGAATGATTGTATGGCTATTACTGAACAGAGTACAGTGACATTTACTGAAATTCAGTGTTACTGCTTATGATTAAAATGATTATTTCTCCTAAAATTCTATTCTTAAATTAAACACTTCCAGTGCCATTCCTATTACTTGGTTTATATGTGAAAAATGATTATTTCATCATTTACGCATAATTATTTAAAAAAAATCAAACTAGAATTAGGTAAAACACACAATAAATAAAGAAAGAAACAAACAAACAAAAAGATGGCTATTTAGACATCCAAAATTTGAAGTGCTACTTTGAGTGTTCTCAAATAAAATTATTAACTCAGATTAGTTAAAATCTTAACAGGTAGTTTTATTAGCAGGTTGTCGGTATGTTAGGGCAATACCATTCTTCCCTTAATAAGGAAATTAATATTTTCCCAAATTCTAAACACAAAGTGGAAACAATTTCTGGTTCTTGATTCTTCCAGTGCCTCATTCCTCGCTCACCCAAAATGTAAACATGTGAATAAATATGATCAGATTAAGAACAGAGTAACAGGAATTGATAGAATAAGAGTCTTGATTATTGATATGAATTCTATGTCCTAATATATTTTTGTCAATCAATTTTATGAAAAAATACAATAAATTATTTTTAAAGGCAAGATTATTATTAAACTCATGATGTTCATCTTATCAAAAGCACTAACAATATTTGAGAAAAATGTATACCACATTTATAATCCACCTTTTAAATATTCTACAGAAATTTGACAGAAATCCTCTTTCTGAAATTTTGAATAAAAGTATCAGCAGACTTGGGATTTCCATTTTAATCTGTTTTAACAAGCCATCTCTCATTAGAAATGTATCATACTGATTTATGTTTAACTGCATCCATTTATTTACACTTTTTGCTTAAAAAGTCAAGGAATTGGGAAAAATATATATCAGGCTTTGATAAATAATTCTGATGAAAACTTTCCTGAAAATTATAAAGTGGGGCAACATAAGAAATTAATTCAATGTATATTATAACCATTCACTGCATTACTGCAGCAAAATATTAAAAAACTGAAAGGCATTTTGCTTAGACTGATGATATTTTAAAATGTCTGAAATAACATTGCCTATTTTTTAAAAAAAGAATTTTGAATAATACTTTAGGTAAGGAATCTATAAATGGTCTCCATTTTTTTAGTTAACAAAATACCTAAAAGATTATATCAATTTTATGAATGTTAATTTTTTATCCCTCTTTAGTAGTACAAATATGGTATATTTATTCTTAAATATTGTACTTAAAAACATGTAGTTTTCATTTTTTTATATAGCCCTATTGTCCATTTACCAACATACATTTTTTTAAAAAATGAATAAATTGGGTCAATAACTAATATTGAATCAAACATTATGTAACTTAAAATAGTTGTTAAGATGATAAGGATATATTCTAAGGGATATATTTTATAAAGTGAAAGTCTATAATAGACAGAATGCAAAAGACTATTGGTTCAAGTAGTTTTGTCCCTGTTTACTATCAATATACGAACAAATTCAGATTCTTCAATTACCGCAGGAAAATTCATAGATATCACCAAAAGTTCCCCATATAATCAATTTGTAATATGAGTTCCTGCTGTAGTATTTTGCAATATCTTAATTCAGGGACTGGTAATAAGGCACCTTCCAAGATAATGTTATTTTTACTATATTGTAGACAAATATGGAAGCCAAAGAACCTTCTTCTGCATTAGTCTAAAGAGTAAAATTCTATGTCTTATAATATGCTGTTTTAGTAATAGTCCAGTTACCCAAAAGATATGTCTGTATAATCCAATAAAAACATTAAGCATTCTAAAGTTCATTTATATGGCAGCTTTCCTATCTGGGTTGTATGCAACACTATGCTAAGCAGCCCTCTGCTAATGAAATTCAATTTGTTCTTTCTTTTCCCTGTTCTATATTCCAACCCAAATTTGGAATATAGTCCATATATGTCCCTCAAATTTCTGGAATATATTTGGGGTGCTTCTCAATTGGGAGATAAAAATGACGTAGATTGTTTCTATTTCTTCCATGGCAAGACATTTAGACTTAACTTTTCATGTGTAATATTCTAGTCTATTGAAGGAGAGTAATATGTATTCAATCACAATAATGCGGGCAGACCTATTTCTACCTGAGCATTTTTTAAAATCATTTTTGCTTTTCAATTTATGCTTAGTGAAATGTTTTATGTAAACAACAACATTTTATAGATTGCTCATTCATGATGGGAACTTTGTTTGTGATATGGAAGAGGAGAGGAGTAGATGGCTGTGCAAAATAGATGAAAAGGAATTATTTAAAACAAACAAACAGACAGCAATACATGCCAATTGTTTTCTACAAGTTGTAAGGCTAACAGCTACATTGAAACATTGCAGCGATACAGATCTCTTGTGAGAAAAAAAACCCTTACATTTTTTGATTAAGCTGTGCTCCTATATACTTTTAATAAGAATTCTAGACTTTGATGCTCCCATCTTCGTTATCTCAGTCTTACACAAACTAGACATCATCCAAGCTTATAAATTTCAGCTCCTCAATTCTCAACTATGATTATGGTGGGTAGGGAATACTGGGAGCTATTGAGATCCATGTATTTGAAGAGAGCATAGCTTGGGCTAAATTGTGCTATCAATTAGACATGCTGCTTTAAATACTTTACATTTATTGATGACAGAAATCAATTTTTGTACCACATTTATTTAGACAGCCCTGAAAGAAATTGTACATACTTATTTTATTCAAATGCAGGAGATCCACGATATATTAATACTTCATTTGGCTGCAACTCAAGGAGCTGCAGTCCCCCGCTGCCCTTCCCCGCCCCCCAGTTCTACTCCTGTCCTTTTTAAATCAGTGCCACTTTTTCAATTTTTATTACACTTATTATTACATTTTATGGTTATACCTGTGAAAACCTGGCTTTTTAAGAAAACCCTGGGAAAAGTTCTAGAAAACTGTGGCCTGAGTTTGAGGGTTGGATGTTTGGTCCTCGGTAGTCTTTTTTTCTTTTCTTCTTTCTCATTTTCTGTTGCTATCCTTTTGCATTCTTGTCTCATTTTATTATATTGCTGCAATTAACCTGTGTACTGTTTACAAAACATTGTAAATCCTGTTATGTTAAAACAGCATGTTAATATGATTACTGATGCCCAATCCAAGGGTCTTCTCAGCTCCTGCTTGAGGAACAACTGGCAGCTGTAGTCAAGAAAGCATTTGCACAACTTCAGCTATTGTGTGCTGGTTGTGACTGTTCTTGATCAGGAGGCTCTCCTTATGCCATTGCTGCTTTTGTCACCTGATGGGTGGGTGATTGCAATGTGCTACCATTGGGCTACACTTGAAGATCATGTGGAAGCTATGGTTGATGCAGAATATGGCAAATAGATGTTTTTCAAGTTCAAGTTCTCAGTCTAAAGCTGGGCTAAAGTGATTGGCCTATTAAGGGAGATCTAGAGCCTGAGTCCCCAATTGCTAATCCAGCCTTAACCACTACTCCACATAAAAGCAGTCCAGATGTCCCAGTGAATGGATCTTACAAATAGCTGTACAGTATGGCTGCTTATGTGCTTTGATGGTGATGTGTCCCCCATTACTAAGTTTTTCTCCTAAAGAATGTGTATGTACATGGCTAGAGGGAGTTCCATTTTTTTTAAAGACTTTCCCCCCTGAATTGAAATAATTGCAATTCAGAAGCAGCAGCTGTAGTTATTTAGGGTGAAATTAATTTTACCACAAGCTGTATTTAACCTTTAGATAGTTTTGTTTGGCAAAGCCAAAGATATATTCTACAGATGAAATGGAAGCTATAGGAAGAAATTATCTGACATTTATGTGTGCTCTACATTACAAAGTTATATGTTTTAACATAAGTTATAATAGTTATGAAAATGAGCTACAATAGGCAGATAAACAGATTCATGTTGTCAACCTATTAAAAGCTGTTGCAAGTCCAAATTTCAAGTGGATGGTTCTATTGTATTGGCATTACTATAGAGAAAGATGCCCCAACATAATCTTTATTTAGTCAACTCTTGAGGTCGGATGTATTTCCTCCAAAAACTATAATATTTATAAAATTTGGAAACATTTATAAAATTTGGAACTGATTTTGCTATGGAGAGAGACTATTTTTGTTTACTTTAACTCCTAAATTGACATCATAAATATATAATGATGGGAATCACAATACACTAGGCTATATTTTATGGACTTGAACTTACACATTAGGTTAAAGGTTTCTGGACCTCCCTTATTTGTCCATCCCATTGCAATGTGAAGATGATGCAGAAGATGTACCATCAGAATATATGACCAAGCCAAGGAACAGATTTAGTTTGCTTAATCTATTTATGTGGGAAACCTTTGGAACTAAAGAAACTTATAGTAGAAAACTGATGTAGAAAAAAAAAAGTATTTCCAAAATGTCAAAGAGGAAAAGATCCAAGTGGCTTTCAGAACAACTTATCATGATAATCAGAGATACATGGAGAATGGAAGCCTTGGGCAAGAAGAAAGACATATAACAAATCAGTGCAGACTTTCCACATCAAGCAAGAAAAAACAAGAAAAGATAACACGATCAAGAATGTCACTAAACAGAGCAATCTAACAAGAAAGAAAGAAAAAACATGACTAATATTTTTAAGAAGTTCAGAAAAATCACCAAAAAACTCTGCTAAGGTAGGAATGTTCAAGTGTAATTATAGAAGAAATGTAATAAAGGCAAGTTACATGAAAGGAAAATATAAAAAATAATGAGATGCTAGAATAACAAAAATGTTGGCACAGATGGGAATGTATACAGAGACCACATCCTATAGAACATTATTTATAACTATCAGTTGACAAGTTATAAAATAGGCAGCCACCAGATGCTGACAAAATATGGCCTCATCACCTTCCAAATCGGCTACTGTAATTTACTGTATATGAACTGCCCCTGGAAATCACCCAGAAACTTCTGCTAGTGTAGAATGCAGATAATTCCTAATAGCCAATATTAGGGCAGCTGCATTCTACACTAGCAGATGTTTCTGGGTGATTTCCCGGGGCAGTTCATATACAGTAAATTACAGTAGCAGATTTGGAAGGTGACGAGGCCATATTACAGCTGGAATACCCAATATTGTCATTTATTAGACATATTTTAGAAAACTGTATCAATAAATCATTTGTGCCCAGGAATAATTAAATGGCAAGTAATAGCTTATGAAGTCCTACAGAGTTTAGGACTGGATATCTGTGGGACTACTTACTGCAAGGAAAATAAAAGTGATGTGTTGGCATAGAAACAATACTAAGAGTTTCCATGCCACACAAGGTATTGCTGAGGGATCTTATAAGCATTCTCTGCCAGAGATTCTTGTAGAATCAGTTCCCTCCCCTCCAGAAATAACAAAATGAAATCACTGCAATGCAATCATGTACTCTGATCATTAATGTTTGAAAAAATAGTGAAAATGTGACTATTTAAGCAGTCACAGAGGGATTGAGATGGAACGAATATATGTGTTTAGGATATATGTGGCTGTTTCTGTTGTGGTGGTACTCTTTAAATTATGATACTGATATAATAATACTAAATTTATTGAATACTGCTTTTCGCAGGTTAATGTGTTAGATTCATGTTTTGATTGAAATGATATAAAGGCATGTATTAAATAAACTGCCCACTGAAGTGTATAAAGTTGCTGGAGGAAAATCAATTAAAGTGGTTACAGCTTCATGTCAGCAAATATGGAACAAGACTGTGTTGAAAAGATCAGTATATACATTTATCTATATTAAAGAAGGTTGAAGGTTGATTAAAGAGAGGGCATATTCTTGAACCATTGCTTACAATGGTAACAATGCAATGCTTACATTGCTTACAATCTCACAAAGAAGGTCAGTGCCATACCAGTTATACTAAAATAAAATGGGTAAGAAAGAGAATGATATACAGTATAATATAATATACTGAGTATAATATAAAGAGCTGAGGTGGCGCAATGGTTAGAGTGCAGTACTGCAGCTACTTCAGCTGACTGCTGAAGTCAAATCTCACCGGCTCAAGGTTGACTCAGCCTTCCATCCTTCTGAGGTGGGTAAAATGAGGACCCAGATTGTTGGGGGCAATATGCTATTTAGTATACTGTCTTTGGTGTAAGCCGCCCAGAGACCTCGGAGAATGGGCGGCATAGAAATACGAAAAATAAATAAATAAATAAATAAATAAATAAATAAATAAATAAATAAATAAAAAGTATACATTTATCTGAAAATACTTTAAATTTAAATTAATACATCTACAGGAATACAGTTCAAATGTGTTTGAAAGAATTGATCTTGTTGCTTCCCTAACAACATGATCTTTTACTCAAACTGATACTTAACGCAAGGGAAGCTAATAATTTTGAAATATTATTTTTTGTTGAGTAGGACATATTAAAATGTGTTGAAGGTTTTGTGATTGATGTTAATGTCATCCCAATATAGAAATCCTTAATTCTTCATTCTACTGTGTTCAGTTCCTGACTTAAACCTACATTTCCCATAGGTTTTTTTAAAATTAAATCTGAGATTTTGGTAATCATATACCATCAGTTTACCATGAAAAAAAGGAATCAAAATGCCATTGCTTATAAATAATCTATGCTAGTGAGAGGAACCATTTGAAGTCCATTATATTTTGATTCCAATGCAATCCATCTGACTAAAAGTATTATAGACAAGATCCCAGGACATAAAATCTCCAGTAAGTGAAGTTGTTCATAATTTGGAGTTAACCAATAAATATGCAAAATGATGTAATTCAAGATCTGGAAAACAAAATCTTACCCATCCTCTTTAATAGAATGTTGAAACAATGGATGGAAACTAATTAAGGAGACAAGCAACCTAGAACTAAGGAGAAATTTCTTATCAGTGAGAAGAATTAATCAGTGGAACAGTTGTCTTCAGAAGTTGTGGGTGCTTCATCACTGGAGGTTTTTAAGAAGAGACTGGATAGCCACTTGTGTGAAATGGTGTAGATTCTCCTGCTTCAGTAGGTTGTTGGACTAGAAGACTTCCAAGGTCCCTTTCAACTTTGTTATTCTGCTATATCTGCATTTTTTCCAAAAGTATCTTTAAAATCTCCACAAAATATCACACATTGTATTAAAATTTTGAAAATAGTCTGCAGTTGTGGGTATAGGAATTCCATTGCAAATGTATAACATTCTAGGAAACACATTCATTTTAAAAGGGTTAACCTTGCCTAAAGGGTAAAATTTAAAGACTACTATCTATCAAGATGCAAAGAGGTTTCCTAATATATTTTGTTCACATTTAAATTAATTATCTGTGAAATAAAAACCCCAAGATAGTTAATATATTCATTGCAGATAAGGAACTTATAATTGCTTTATGAATTAACGAAGGGATTTTTACCTATTGGCAACAGTTCCAACTTTGACCAATTACAGAAAATTAATATCCTGCTATTCTTTTTCACACATTTGAATGAGTTTAGGCTGAAAGAAATAACCTCAAATTTGGCCCAAGGTGACCCAAGTATTCTCTGGGGTCAAGTAGGGCTTGAACCTGAATCTTACCAATATGCTATAATAACTTTTTAATCTTCTCTTTCAAAAAGTTGTTTGTTGATTTTTCAAAATGGCCTAATAATTTGGACAGAACGCTGGTATTCCCTGTTCATGACTCCACTGAGCAGGAGCAAAGAGAACCAAAATTATTGTCTTGTGCAGGCTGGTCTAGAAGATCTCAGAATCACGAGGTAGCAAGCAGTACTACTGAAGTGGGGAAAGCATTTGTTTTTCGGAAACAAATGGAAACCCCACCCATTCTTCAATCATCTAAGTGCAGTTAACCTGAATGTGTTGGCATTCATGTACACTTAAGCAAGAAATTCTGCTTTTCCAAAAATAATTTGTTGCACTGTTAAACATATTAAGAACAAAGTGTGTTGTACATTGTGGCTGAAATCAATGGAGCTACAATTAGGAGTTAAATTGAAGTACGACAAATATCTTTTCCACCAGAAGTTAAAAGCTATCCCAGTTGATTTATCCCAGGGAATATAAACTCTGCATTCAGAAAGGAAAGGAAGTGGGAACAAAGAAGAACAAGAGGAAAAGAGTTGGTTTCACTTATCTTGGATGTGCAAGAGAACACAGAGAAGGAACCAATGCAGATAAAACCAGTGGGCAATGTGTGCCTTAACAAACAAACCATAAACAAAACCTCCCTGCCCTTAACCTCACTATTATGACATTTTAGTCCAAGAGTATAAATCAGAAATTAGAAAGTTCTAATGTTCTTCTACATATCCCTTTTGCATAATGTTATATAATAGGTAAAGAAAACTATTGGGAAAGCTTTGATTTTATTGCATTAAATTATATACCTTCTTCATGGAAGTTAACATATTCTGAACAAAGGTTATTCATGCTTTAGGAATAGCAAAAAGAATAATTGTTAGGAGATGGAAAAATAGTATAACTCCAGATGTAATGGATTTGATTTTCAAGATGTGTGACCTAGCAATTTTTGAGAAAAAAATATATTTTCTGTCAATCAGAAAATGTCACATTATCTTTCCCTTTGGAAAAAAAATTATTGGACAGGCTGGGTGAAATATTGAAATGTGTTTCATCTTTTGAAGATTTATAAATCAAGTGCACTTGGAATATATTTTAATTACAGGATTTTTTTTGTCTTTGGGAATGTTTTATTAGTATTGGTTCCCCCCTTTTTTTTGAGCAGTGTGATTTTTAATTAATTTTTATTTTTTTAAAATATTTGTTTGAAAATGAACTGCCTTATATAACTAATGAAATATATTTTTAAAAAAGAATAAAAAAGAAATCAGAAACTGAAAAAGAAGAACAGTTGGATTAAGGAAAAAAGTTTTTAAGGAAAGTGATAGATTTGGAGTTGGTTAAAAGAAGGAAATCCTTTTAGAAAATGAGGTTTTCTGAAATTGCAGAAAACCATTTCACCCTCATCACCAAAGAGAAGCTTAAGTTGATGATACATACTGGTATGTAGTTTCCAGGAAGCGAGCATTGTTGTAGCCAATGGAACTTCTATCTGAAGAAATTTATGGATGATCTGGCTATGAGATGGCCAGTTCCAATTCTATAATACCCATTTCATTTTAATCTACATTATTGGAAGGTTACAAAAAATAATAATATTTGAAATATGGCATGAAACCACTGGCTGCTGCTTCCCGTTCTCCATGCCAGAGCACTTCTGGAGCTGCAGAAAGGTTGTAGTGTTGAATCCAGCACAATAGCGAAATAACAAAAACATTAAACAATTTATTTTCAGCATCATGGTGGGATGGGATGGTTAGATAGGGATTCCGAATGCAAATACATAACTAGTCGGTATAGTCAGATTTCAGCTTCATTAAGAATGGGAAAAGACTGCAAGATTCAATCAGTAGCATTAGTTAATTTTTTATAACACCCTTTTCAACCATTACAGTTAGCTTACAGCAATTTTCATTCAAAGATCCTAGCAGATTGATTCCCTGTTACATTCCCATCTCCCCTTGACATGGGATAAGATCCAGCTCTATTTTGAAATAATTGGAAACTTTCAATTGGTATAATAATGGTATATGGTATAATAATAATAATAATAATGGTATAATAATAATAATAATAATAATAATAATAATAATAATAATAATAATAATAATAATAGCAAATTATCTGTCACTTTTCTTTTCCTAGGCTTTCATTATTTTCAGAATAGACCATAGTCATAGTGTTTTTCACTGGACCTAAGAAATTTTCTTTTATAACTTGAATAACAACACACTAGAAATAATGAGAACCTGTTTCATGTTTCATTTGAAGACTATGGTTATCCCTGTATCTTTTTAGCTAAATTCAGAAATCCCAGAGGTTTTTTTTTCTTTAGTTAGGGTTTTTTAAAATTATTATTTCAGTAAAAAGCATTGTAAATGGAGAATAATTTGAGACAGACAGTTGGAATCAAATGAAGCATTAGAAACTGTCTCCCTTCTGGTTCTCTGCTTCAATTCACCCTATCTGAAACATTTCCCCCTGAAAAGGAAAGTACCTATTGCTGGCTCAGTTTGTAGTCTAACCCAGCTTGCACTGAAATCATGCAGACTCTAAGTTCTGGTATTGATTGCCAGGTTAAGAAAAAAATCATTTTTTCCCAGGATGAATATATTTCTTGGTGGAAATCACCTTAGACTTGCAATAACAGGTTAGTTCTCATTGTGTCAGTCTTTAGAATTACATCACAACCTAATTAAATTTTAAGAAACCCCTTCCTTCTTCTAATATACTCATAGGGAGATTTGATTAGACCATACCAATTTTATTGGATGGCTAATTAAGTGATTCTACCATCACAGTGCCTTTACAGCCATCATTCTTATGGCTGTTGGTCCTGGGAGCAATAAAGCAAAACAGAAACAGTATATTACAGTCACGGTTGGCAATGGTATATTGGCAACTTTCTTTAACGTTTAGACAGATGGATAAAATGGATATTGAAGCCTTTTACTGTCTCAAGTTTTCCATTTATATAATAGCATACTGAATTATTGGTCCATTATTACGGCCTTCCTAACCAGATTGTAACTATGATATGTCTGCTTATTTTTTCTTTTCCAAGAGGGTTATGGGGAAAGGATTGTATGTTGTACCACTGACCTTTATTTTATAGGATATTCCTCTGAATCACTAAGTTGAGCTGTAAATTTGGAAGACTATACATGTAGCCCTTGCCTTACAACTATTCATCTAAGGACCATTTGAAGTTACAAGAGCAGTGAAAAAAGTGATTTATGATAGTTTTTCACACTTATGACTGTTGTAGCATCCCCATGGTTACTTGATCAAAATTCGGGGTGCTTGGCAACTGGCATACATTTATGACAGTAGTGCTATTCCGGGATCACATGATCACCATTTGTAACCTTTCCATCCCGTTTCTGAAAAATCAAAACCAACGGGGGAAAGCCAGATTCATTTAACGACCATGTGATTCACTCAACAACCGCAGTGTTTAACAACTGTGGTAAAATAAGGTCATCAAATGAAGTGCAACTCACTTAACAACTGCCTCACTTAGCAATGGAAATGTTGGGCTTAATTGTGATCATAGGACTACCTGTACAAAGCTTTGAGGGTTCCTTCTGAGAAGTTCTTTTGAAATAGAATTCCTTCTGAGAAGAAATGTATATAGTATGCAAAAGATCACATATAGTTTGCAGATGATTTTATGGATTTAAGCTTAACCGATTAAATATTGATGTGGATCGGGGTGAAATCCAGCAGGTTCTGACAGGTTCTGGAGAACCGGTAGCGGAAATTTTGAGCAGTTTGGAGAACCAGTAGCAGAAATTTTGAGTAGTTCAGAGAACTGGCAAATACCATCTCTGGCCAGTCCCAGAGTGGGGTGGGAATGGAGATTTTGCAATATCCTTTCCTCAGGAGTGGGGAGGGAATGGAAATTTTGCAGTATCCTTCCCCTGCCACACCCACCAAGCCTTGCCAACAGAACCAGTAGTAAAAAAATTGAATTTCACCACTGATGTGGATGAACTATGGACATCTAAAGCTGCATCAGATTCTTGGTCTCTCTAGTTCTGTGTGATGTACACATGCAGTTGCATAGTAACAGCTCTCCAGAGGCAGGGTTTTACAAGTCTTTCATAAGTCTAGATGGACAGCCCAGAGATTGCACATGTAAAGCATCTAATACAGAGTTATCACCTCCTTTTAGTATCTTTAATAAAAATAGATGTGTTTTCTGTGGGAACAAGAGAATATGTTGCTTGAATTTAAAGAAAGTTAATGATAGGCATTCACTGTCCCAATTTCCTGCTTCATCAGAGCGTGTAACTGCAGTGAAGACTGACATCTTTGTTACCAGCTTTGGTCCTGTTTCAGATCATGATATGGTAAGTAAATGCTCTACTGCCTTCCGGTATGTTAAGAATTGTTTAGCCTTCAGGAACAGTGTGGAATTCTGAATGTACCTATCACTTCTCGTGTCCAAAAACCTTTCTACATCTCCAGCAGTTTTACAGTCTTGAAATTGACAGTTTCGGAGTGCACTGAGGCATTCATCTTGAAGGCAATCCACAGTTTAATGATTCAATTCATTTGAAACATTTATAATATTTGGCTCATTCCATGGCCTAGGAGCAGCAAATGGAAGGGAAGGGATGGGCTGTTTGAAGCCTAAACCATCTTAGGAAAATAAAGATTGGGATAAATACTGTTTTCTTATGATTGTTCAGGCCAGTGATCAAAATAGCAATAAAATAATTTGGCATTGCTTCATCTCTCATTTGTTATATTTAAAAGATTGGTCTTCCACTTCTATCTTTTGATTCTAAAGAATTCTCTCCCCTCCTCCCCCCTGTAAACATTTTGTAATTCTGAGGTCAGGCTTGACTACTCAGGTCTTTAAAAGCTTGGCAATAAATTGTGATGCATTAAAGCTCCAGCTTAGGACTGATTCTGAGGAATTTCATTATATATTATCTGCTGGAACAAAGCCACAAGGAAGCACATTGGAGCGCAAAGGAATTCTCCTACATTCTGGCTGCTGATGAACAAACATTATTATATAAGATTTGTTAGTAATAAAATAAATGAAAGGTTTAAGAAGCAATGTACTCAAACAATTAATAGAAAAAAATAACACCATTTGCCTACCAAAACTGATAGGGCAAGCTATTGGATATAAATGGAGCAAACCCCACACTCACTAGCACTGAGGATGTTACCTGGTCAGGTAGTGAAACATCTACAAACAATCAAGCTCAGAGGGCACCAAGGACTCCATAGTTCAATCCTAAACTACATATAATATATTCTCTTCTATGGCCCTATTTCGCAAAACTATAGCAGCTCTCCAATTTAAATTGGCATGTCTGTTGTAAATGTGCATTTCCTCAGTAATTAAATGCCTTATTTTTCATTGATGAAATTTTCTGTCCACTGTGACATTACCTTATGTATATCTTTCTGGGAATTTCTGAGAATCTTCTTGATTTAACTCCCTAGCTAAAGGATGATTTCAGGCAGATAGAGCATCCAGATCCTTTAGATCAGGGCTGTCAAACTCAAAGCCCAGGGGCCAGATCCAGCCCACAGGGTACTTAGATCTGGCCTGCAGGGCCGCCTTGGAAACAGAGGACTGGTCTGCAGTGCTTCTGCCAGCAAAAACTTGGAATTCGGAAGGGTTGCATGTGGCCCTCCCGAGCTCCATTTTCACTGCCAGAGGGTTGCTGGAGGCTATGGCAGCTGAAAACAGAGCTCAGGAACCCATTTTCACTGCCAGAGCACTCAGGCCACCACAGATGCCTCCGATATGAGTGACATTGAGATGGCCATGCCCACTCTGGCCACACCCACTCTGCCCATGCCCACCCTGGCCCCCGAGGTCAAACACAACCCTGCAGTGGATAGACAATGGCAAAAACTTTTAAAACGACTTGGGCCGAAGCTATGCTTACTTTCGATATGTTTCTCAGCTGCCACTCTTGGGGAAAGGGGGGAGTCAGAAAGTATTGGAATGTGGTGCCTTAACCCCGCTAGAAAAAACATCAACTAGCGTGAGAACCAAGGTCATGGCAAAGAACATCTGCTGAGACTGAGGAGAAAGCGGATACTGGGCTGATTGATTAATGTGACCCGGGACACTTGAAGGGGGTGGGAAGTTTCTCTTCTTTTAATTTCCCTAAAGCCTGAGAATTACTTAGAGCTAGCTTCACCTTTCTACGTGCCAATATAATATAATCAATAAAAGGTCTTTTGAGCCTGCCTGAAGCCTCAGAGTCCTGATTTGATTGGGTTCATTACTTGGAACCATGACATATATATCTTTATTAATCTAAAGGATCTAAAGCAAGGGTGAAATGCTTCCGGTTCGGACTGGATCGCCCGAGCCGGTAGCAATGGCGGCGGATGGTTCGGAGAACCGGTAGCAAAAATCCCTGCCCCCTCCACCCAGCTGAGCCGCACAATCATCAGAGGCTTTTTTTTTTAATTTTTAAAAGCATTTTTTCTACAACCTCTTTGGCCGAAAAAATGCTTTTAAAAATAATTTTTAAAAAAGCCTCTGATGATTGCACGGCTCAGCTGGGATCGTCAGAGCCTTTTAAAAGCATTTTTCTACAACCTCTTTGGCATTTTTTTTTACTTTTAAAAGTAAAAAAAAAAAAGTTGGCCACACCCACCCAGTCACATTACCCCCCACCAAGCCACGCCTACAGAACCGGTAGTAACAAATTTTACATTTCACCACTGATCTAAAGGATCTGGATGTTCTATCTGCCTGTAATATTCCTTTAGCAATGGAATTAAACCCAAGACATTTCTCAGCATATAAAGGAACATAACACACACACACACATACACACACACATTTCATGAAAAGTATTACATAATATATAATGTAAAGAAGACCCCAACTTTCTTATACAGCCTGCTTTCAGGATGGACTTAAAGGAACAAGAAAAAGATAAGCTTTCTCAATAACAATATTGTTTTTTCCCCCTACTTTGTAGTTATGCCATAAAATTTAATGCACTCTGCAATAACAATAAGCTGGGATTTAGGGTGTAATGACAGGGTTTTACAGGAGAAATTGGAATTTTCAAGAGAATGTTTGTTTTCACAGATATGTAGCTAGAAATATGTTTGTTCCTTCTTTCTCAAGAGATGTCATTTGCAGAAAACTAGTTCTCAAATATTTTGAACTAAGAGTCAAACAACTCAGTTGTAGCAGAACTTTCTGGAAGTCATTAATAATCATTGTAAAATTATTCACTGTTGCACAGCAAACATTCTTCAGAAAAAGGACCTGGGAACTTTCAGGTGAATATATAATGTTAATTTCAGTAAGCAGATGCTCAGAAATCCTTCCTTGGTTGCCCATCTAATACCTCATTTGTAGTCCTGGTTTTAAGATCCTATTATAATGTTGCTATAAGGTTAGTCTATGCATAGTGCTCCCAATCAGCAGCAAGGTACTTCGATGGAGATGCTTTTAGTCTAAACTGCAGTACAGTCAGTGAACTCTGCTGACAGATATGTGATTAAATTACTTTCTGAATCTAAAATGGCTTGAGGAGAAAAGTGGGTATCACCCAAGCCTTAGCAGCAAATGGAGTGCTGCCATTTACATAAATGGCTGCACAAGCCACATTTTACAGTTCACATGACATAAGCAGCCCAGCCATCCTCTTCTCAAGTCAATTTGCATAGATATATGCTCTCAGAGAGAGACAGAGAGACGGGAAGAATTAGCTACTTGTCATACAGTAGGCAAGACCAAGGCTTTCAGTACGGTATTTTCACAGCTTGATGGGGAATCTTGGAAACTTGGATTTTTCCATCTTCATATACTGTATGGTGAGTTAATTAATGGGAAGTCCCTCTGAATTATTTGAAATGCTTCTACCCATTTCCCCCCCCCACCTGGGCTAAGTTGTGTTTATACAAAACCTATCAACCAATTTGCATGCTATCTTATGATTATCTATGTCTGCATTTTTCTCTTCCATTTTTTTCCCCCTAACAGAAGCAAGAAATAGCCAGAGAAACCATGCTATTTATTTATAATAATTAAATTTTAATCTATATATCAAATAAACAATTGAACTCTAAAAATTTACAAAATCAATCCTTTTAACTGGAAATGAAAAATAAACTTCATGTTTAAAATTATATTTAATAGGATGAGCTTGCTTAGTTTTGCATTAGTTCTGAAATGTGAGTTTTAGTTTGGAGACGGTGTTTCTTGGTCATTTAGAATTTCTGCTGGTTCTTTATAGTGGCAATTTCAGAAAATCCTGAATTTGCTGCCAACTGTCTGAGCACCACAGGGACATGTGCAGCCAGTGATCCAGCTTTGCATATGTAAGTCATCAGGCTGTGCTTCAGCCCTTACCTTTATTTGTCCTGGACAAGCTGGCTGCTAAGGCTTGTGATGAAAGTCAAAAAATAAGGAAAAAAAAAAAAGCTTCTTTCAACATGTAAAAAGAAAAAAAACAACCAAGAAAATGTTTGTTCATTAATGGGTAAAAGTGGCAAGAAGGTAACAAGCAATAGGGAGAAAGTAGAACTGCTTAATTCGTTTTTTTCATCCGTCTCTACACAAAAGGAAAAAACAGTCCAACCTATCAAAAACAGTACTGTAAAAAACAGATTAGGAATACAAGTTAAAATACACAAGAAAATGGTAAGTGACCATCTGTCTACCTTAGATGAGTTCAAATCACCAGGACCAGATGGATTATACCCCAAGGTACTGAATAAACTGGCAGAGATGATCTCAGAACCACTGAACTATATCTTTCAAAGATCCTGGAGCACTGGGGAACTACCAAAAGACTGGAAAAGAGCTGATGTAGTTCTCATCTTCAAAAAAGGAAAAAGAAATAGATCCAGGAAACTAGAGCCCTATCAGCCTCACCTCAATACCTGGGAAGATTCTGGAAAAGATAATCAAGCAACAAATCAGTGAACACCTAGAGGCAAACAAAGTCATAACCAAAAGCAAACATGGATTTGTCAAAAACAGATCATGCCAGACAAAATGTATTGCATTGTTTGACAAAGTGACAAAATTAATTGACCAGAGGAATGCTGTTGATATAATTTACTTGGACTGCAGTAAAGCATTTGATGAAGAAGACCACAACCTACTACTTGATAAGATAGAAAAATGTGGGTTACACAGCATCACCACCAGATGGATTGGTAACTGGCTGACCAACCGCACTCAACATGTAGTCCTCAATGGAACTTCATCTACATGGAGGGAAGTATACAGTGGGGTATCCCAAGGCTCTGTTTTAGGCCCAGTACTCTTCAACATCTTCATCAGTGTTTTGGATGAGGTGATAGATGGGGAGCTCAACAAATTTGATGGGGAGCTGGCAGGAATAGCCAACACTCCAGAAGATGGGCTTAAGATACAGAAGGATCTTGACAGACTTGAACATTAGGCTCTATCTATAAAATAAAATTCAATGGTAAAAAAAAGTAAGGTTCTATATCTAGCCACGAAAAACCAAATGCACAGGTACAGTATAGATGGTACCTGGAACAAGAGTAGTAACTGTGAGAGGGATCTTAGAGGTATAGTGGACAATAGTGTGCTGCAGCTCCCCAAAAAAGCCAATACAGTTCTAGGCCACAGTAACAGAGGGATAGAATCAAGATCACATGAAGTGTTAATACCACTTTATAATCTTGGAAAGACCACACTTGGAATACTGCATGCAGTTTTGGTTGCCACGATGGAAAAAAGATGTTGAGACTCTAGAAAGAGTGCAGAGAAGAGCAACAAAGATGATTAGGGGACTGGAGGCTAAAACATATAAAAAATGGTTGGGTAAATCTAGTTTAATGAAAAGGACTAGGGGGAGACATAATAGCAATGTTCCAACATTTCAGGGGTTGCCACAAAGAAGAGAGAGTCAAGCTATTTTCCAAAGCACCTGAAGGCAGGATAAGAAGCAATGGATGGAAACTAATCAAGGAGAAAAGCAACCTAGAACTAAGGAGAAATTTCCTGACAGTTAGAACAATTAATCAGTGGAATAACTTGCCTCCAGAAGTTGTGAATGCTCCAAAAAAGTTTTAAAGAAGAGATTGGATAACCAATTGTATGAAAGGTAGACTGGGAACATGTTTTGATCTTGCTTTAAGTGTGGAAGCCCTACCAGAATTTGTCCCAGACTATGCTCTCTGTGCAAAGGTGGAGACTATAAAATTCTGCTTTTTTGGGTGTCTTTTCTATTTCTTCTAACCGAATAACTCTTTCAAATAGAGCCAAGGTGGCACAGTGGTTAGAGTGCAGTACTGCAGCTACTTCAGCTGACTGCTAGTTCAGCAGATCAGCGGATCAAATCTCACCGGCTCAAGGTTGACTCAGCCTTCCATCCTTCCGAGGTGGGTAAAATGAGGACCCAGATTGTTGGGGGCAATATGCTATTTAGTATACTGTCTTTGGTGTAAGCCGCCCAGAGTCTTTGGAGAGTGGGCGGCATAGAAATATGACTAATAATAATAATAATAATAATAATAATAATAATAATAATAATAAAAATAAAAATAAATTTCTTCTTTCTTCTAAATGAAGAAGCCTCGTTCAAATGTGAATCTCCCTCATATTTGTTTATGATTCCCTGGAGTTGTGACCCAGAGCTTGAAAATTCTTAAAATAGGGTTGGCTTTGCAAGCTGTTGAAATAAAAAAAATATATTATTTTATTGTAAAGTATAAGACATAATTGTGCTAACAAAAATTTGTTGGAGGTTTTAGGAATCCATTTTCTCCCCAGAAGAAAGGGCTAGCCTTATTCATACTTCTGTTCATCTGTTTTATGACTTTGACAAATGACAAAACACAGGTGTACAGTATGAACCTGTTAAAACTCAGTATTGTTCAGAAAGCCTTGTACTCTTCAATGGGGCTATTCATAAATGAAGTATGTTCAAAGCTCACGATTCTCTAATTTTAGGAGTATACAATAGATGTATTTTTCCGACAAAGCTGGAAAGATGAAAGGCTGAAGTTCAAAGGACCAATGCAAGTACTCCGACTGAATAATTTAATGGCTAGCAAAATATGGACACCAGATACATTTTTCCACAATGGAAAGAAATCAGTCGCTCACAACATGACTATGCCTAACAAACTTTTGCGGATTACAGAAGATGGGACACTGCTTTACACAATGAGGTAAGAGACAGGGATGTGGTATTTTATTTATGAAAAAAAATATCCTACATATTTTTCAAGAAAAGTGTTTTTTATTTTTGTTTATAAACGTTCTTTTGCTTTAATGATTTATACATTTTCCCAAGATTTGCATTAGATAGTAAAATATGTACATCTTTAAAGGAATCAATAGAATGTAACTGTTTTGAGCAATTTTTCTTCTAATTTGTACTCATCTTTTCATTTTCTCTCTGAGCTTACTACATTTTTTGGGATAGAAGCCACAACACCATATTTTATTTTAAGAAATTTGGAGATCAGACTCCTATTACAATCCAATCTTATGGAGTGGTAGTTTGTGTAATGTAAACAATTATATATTATCAACCTATTATTTGCAAATGGAAAGTAGGGCTTTGTTTCACCATATTGTTTTCAAGGGGGGAAATGATATATTTTGTGCTCCTTTTATAATCAAGTAAAATACACATTAGATGGAACAAGGATAGGGGACATTTCCGGTCTTCTTGGCCAATAGTAATCCCTACTGTGGAATAGAATAAAGGAATATCTTGTGTAACTGTAAGACTCAGAAATTAGATGAAGTTTAGTTTAAGAAGGTTAATATAATCGCTCTATAAAAATGTATTCTTTGTGCTCAAATGATGAAAAAAGTGGGACAATTGGAGACGCATAAAACAACCCTGGCATAAATCTATTTTAGCATATTATGCATCACAGAGAAACACTTTTGAATTACACATTGCAATTACCAGTTTTCATAAATGAGAGTTGATGTGGATATTGGAATAAGTGTTTGCTATTTAGGGCAAAAAGTAGCATAAACTTTGAGGTTTCTTTCAGTGAATTCTTGTATAGAACAAACAAATGGGCTCTTATACCAACCTTGCTGCACACAACCATTTGACACAGTTTGTTAACCAAATGCAGTAAAATAGATACCTTCTATTACCTGTCAGCATTCTGATGCTGTCATAAAAAGACGAGGCTTGACTTTTCACCTACTTATTTTCTCTGTAGATAATATCCCCTAGGAGATGGGATGGGAGGGGTGAACATTCCTGTGGGGTGAGGTCAGAAGCTGGGGAGACTGACTTGGAAGATGGCCAATGAGAAGATGAGAATTGAGGAACAGAAAGGGAAGGTTTTGGGGGTCAGAGGGTTAGTATCGGCTACGACGAAGTCGGGGCCAGATCTGTCGTACTCAATAAATGGAATATTTCAGCAAAGATTAATTGTTTGGGAGTGCAATTTATTTGAGATGACATCGAAACCTGACATTACCATTTTCATCAAAGCCACATTATATTCTAAATCTGTTCTAATGCTTTTGGCCTGATTGCAGACTTACAGTGAGAGCAGAATGCCCAATGCATTTAGAAGACTTTCCCATGGATGCACATGCTTGCCCATTGAAATTTGGAAGCTGTAAGTTGACTTTGATGATTATTTTCCAGATTTTCTCTTTCTGTAGGCCATTGACCAGTTAGAACAGGACCTTGGCTTACAGTTATGATACTTTCCAGTTATTGCAGCTTTTTGTAGATGTTTACATGGATAAACATAATACAATATTTAACGTGGACATGAAGAAATTTGAGGAGGACACTGTGATCCCTCAATTCTGCTTATCTGTGATTACATCTTATTATAGAAAGCATATCTTTAGTGACTTTATTAATGCATACAGAAAATATAAGATTTACTTCCAAGATAGATTGATTGTCAATCTGTATGTTATCTCAATTTTTTTCTGACTTTCTGAACTGCACAGAAGAAATAAGAGATTAACAGGATATTTTAAACAGCAACAATGCTGGGGGGGAAGCATTTGTCCAAATTGACATGGCCAAGGATATTAAAGAAACTTTGGAAATTTGTTTTTTTTTTTTTAACCAACTAGATGCTTACACAAAATCTGAGGTAATATATGAATGGACCAGTGCACCTGCAAATTCTGTTGTTGTTGCTGAAGATGGCTCTCGGCTGAATCAATATGATCTCATGGGACAAACAGTGGATTCCGGAATTGTGCAATCCAGCACAGGTGGGTAAAAACCTAAGTGCTGCCACATGTCCATTGCTTGTACCACAGCACAGTTTTATCTCAAAAATATGATGTCTTAGATGAGTATGGCATTCTTTTAAAGGCCCATCTTTCATTTTTTTTAAAAAAAAGCAAACAATTCCTAATTTGCTCTTTAAATATCTGTATTCTATAAATTGTGTATGTCACATTGAACGTATTTTATTTAAATATATCTTAGCTTTGCAGTGCCTCTGAAAAACAAAACAAACAATTGGCTGTACTCAGATAATGTTCTCACCAGGTTAAGATCTCATTAAAGCCAGCAAAGAAACCGTAAGAATCTTCCACCTTTCCTCCAGGTTCATTACATTTTGCTCAGCTTGATATCCTCTATGAACAGTAAAACTCAGCACATGTTGTTTATAGCTACACAGACACTGGATTTTTCAAGGCAATAAATTAGTTTATTTTCTCGTAATGCAAAAAAGGAAGAGTCTGAAAAGAAAAACACAGTGGAACTGTAATAGGCAAGATGTTGCTTAGACTGAATATTCAGCAATATAAACTTAATCAATGCCCTTTCTGTCCAAAAAACATAAGCTTCTTAAAGTACATGTCTTAACCCTTTGAAGGTACACAAATATATGTAGGCTTTGAGACTTTGACATGGTACGGACATGGATATGGAGCTTTGACACATGGTAATGTCTAGAATATAGATCAGTGATGGCTAACCTTTTCTGGACTGAGTGCCCAAAGCGTGTGTGTGAAACCCCAAAATGGAATGCATACGCAGGCCCTGTGCATATGCCCTGCCCCCACACATGCAAGTACGCGCCCCTGCCTTACCCCCCACGCATGCAAGGCAGAGATCCGAAGACCAGCTGGCCGGCGGGAGGTGCACGCGCATGCGCAGCAGAACTGAACTGGAGAGACGGCTTGTGTGCCATCAAAGAGGGCACTGCGTGCCACCTCTGGCACGCGTGCCATAGGTTCGCCATCACAGATATAGATCAGTATGAATATTTAATAAATTGATCCTCGGAAACCTCTTCGATAATAACATAAATTTCAAAAATGTTACATTCTACAACACTTTTTTTGTTTCTATTCTAGAAGGGAATATTATTTACTATTTAGTAAAACTGTACAGCCACTATAGTAAACCCAAACCATCCCTACATGTATATAACACTTTCCTCCATCAGTCATGAAGAGGCAACAAAAAACTTCATAATTACATAGACCTGCAATCTACATCTTCAAAAAATTCCCTCAAAGAAACAGAAATTAAAAACTAGTTTACAGAATCACCCCCCAAAAGTAATCTTAATGGAAGATCCTTGTTAGCATTCCAGCCCTATCACAGCATTTTATACATATTGTCAAATATGAGGCGGGGGGGGGGAGGGAAGGGAGGGAATTGCAAAGGTATCAAAACAAAATTAACATCATAGCCTAAAATACATTAATCATGGTTATTTATGGTTAATGACAAGTTCTGCATTAAGTTGGCACTGATTAGTAACAGAAAGCATTCAATAAAACCACTAGAAGCACTGTTATTAGAAAAGGAACAATTTCAATAATTACATTTAACACATGATTATGGTGTTGAATTGTAGTAGTGATAGTAGTGGTAATAATAGTACAAAATAAAGAAAAATGAAATTAAGTTGTAAAACAGGAAAGAAAAATGGGTAAAAGGAAGACTGTCTATAGACACTGACACTGAAATTGAAATTTAAGGTAGTGTAGTGGGTTTCAGAAAATCTAAGATTCTGATTTGATACCTTGGCTCTAGTTTAGTCGGTTTGCAGAATATGGCTGTTGCAAAGGCTTCCAATACTTTATAGATATTAGGGTTACAATTTGATGATTTTGTGAATGGAATACAAACAAAAAATACAATAGTTTGTGTACTATAATTGTATTATTTATGGTTCTCTGATATATTGTTGAACTGAAGCAATTTGTAGAATTAAATCTCCAAATTTATTGAAAATTGCTTAAACACTTGGGTAGTTGATGTTTTGTTAAGTCAGCTAACAAATTTTATGTAGTGAAAATGAAATTGTAAAGACAATCAAATTTCTCAAAACTTTTACAAAATAAAAACTAGAACACTTAACAGGATTTGCTGCACTCTGCAGTACAGAGTGGACAAATACTATCCATCAAACATCATTCAAATGAATGAAAGCTGAACAGGAATACATTTGTTTAGATTTTCCTATTTCGCTGATGAGACCTCTTTTGTGATGGCAGATTGGCAGTACAGTTTTTTGAAATCATGATAAAATGGCTATGCTGCACTTTCTTTGTTGTATGGATTTAGAAGTAAGGGTTCCTAAAGCAGGATATAGGAACCTGTTCATAGTTTGCTTACCTGAAGACCTCAAGGTGTCTATTTCAGAATGCTCTTACCTTAGACTGCTTCCATGAGTTGACAAAAATGTATGGATGGGGAATTGGATGAGATTAGGATTATGGCAATGATGATGTTATGGGCCTAGCTCGGTAACAAAAAGTCTACAAACAAATAATCAAGTTCAGAGAGTACCATGGACTCCTCTTTAGGATTATACTCAAGCATTATAAGCAAATGTTAGCAAATGATAACTTTCCAAGCCAGCAAATATCGAACAAAACTTAAAGTTCCAGCAGTATATTTGCATTAGCCCAACATTGAAATAATTAACATTTTTGGAATGGGCCGAGGGAGATCCATTTCCAGTTTTCCCTCAACATACAGTTCCCTAGATGATTTTGAGCAATGTATACATAGTCTATTTCACAAGACTATGACTGTGGCAGGGGTGAAATCCAGTAGGTTCTGACAGGTTCTGGAGAACCGGTAATGGAAATTTTGAGTAGTTCGGAAAACCGGCAAATACCACCTCTGCCTGGCCCCAGAGTGGAGTGGGAATGGAGATTTTGCAATATCCTTCCCCCAGAGTGGAGAGGGAATGGAGATTTTGCAATATCCTTCCCCTGCCACACCCATCAAGCCACACTACGCCCACCAAACCATGCTCACAGAACCGGTAGTATGAAAATTTGGATTTTACCACTGGACTATGGGCATAAAAAGAGAGGAGACCATCATATTCCTTGCAATGTTCCCAAAGAAGGATAGGCTAAACAATCATCATCATCATCATCATCATCATCAACATCATCATTGTCAACATCAAAAGAATGATGATGACATCATTCTTCATGTTCATCCAAGACACCAGTGCCTGATCTTGAATAGAACCAGATTGAAATTAGATTTTTTAAATCCCTAAGACTATTTCATATGTCAGTTCTAATTTTGAAAGGAGCCTTTTTATTTGATTTCAACCTTCTTGCTTCTTTTTTCAGCTAACATTTGTTTTGTTTTGCTTCTGTTTTGTCAGTGCTGAACGTAATGCCATATTACCAGTACCCTAAGGAATTTGATCTTTTCAAGATATTAAATTTTAAACTAATAGTCATAGAAGATAAAAATAAAAATGAGATGCTTGTTTAATTTCTTGAAAACACTCATATCACAAAAGCCATTAAATAGGGAACAGGCACCACCAATATTTGACTGAACACTTTCCCTTGATTTACAAAACAAACAAACAAAAACAAGAAATCTAAAAGTGGCACAGTGAGGAGAAAGAGAATGGGATCAAAAGTAGCTGTAGATTAATTGCCTCATTAAATGAAGTCAGCCCATTCATCCTTCCTGCAGATTGTTCTATGCCAAGCTCTGTAAGCATTCAATTATGAAACCAATGCATTAGACAGTCTGATCATCATTAGGGCTGCAGAAAACCATTCAAAGAGGAGCTCTGCAAAGAAAGCAAGCTAATCATTTAAAGCCATTGCTTGAAGCATCAAAAAAGTCATAGTCTGTTATAGGTCATCCCAACTACTTTATGGCCTTTTCTTGATTAAAAAAAAGGGATGTTATTTGGACTGATATCGAAGAAATGCAACATCAATATGCATGCCCAGGAATTATGCTTCTACACTTCAAGCAGCCAAGTCATGTGATGGCTTAGTACAGGGGTCTGCAACCTTAAACATTCAAAGAGACATTTGGACCTGTTTCCCATAGAAAAGAAAACACTGGGAGCCAAAAAACCCTTCCCAAGCCTAACTATTTCTTGAGCAACCACAAAACTAGCATATGTAGTTGAATTAAACATTCTGTTTTCTTCTGAAACTTTTCTTGGATTTGTCCATGGTTGGCCTACCTGGGATTGAAAAGCTCAATAAATTGCGTGCCAGCAGGTGTCACACATTGGTGGTTGTGATGCATATTTTGAGTAACAGGGAGCTGCAGCGGTGGGGTGAAAGAGCCACATAACGGCTCCAGAGCCACAGGTTGACCCCTGGCTTAGTGCAATGTCCTCCTAAATTTTGTACAAGCCTAGTGATCATGAAAACATGATCTTAATTTTTGCATTCTTTCTGGGTATCAAAAGAGAGTCTTATTTTTATGTTACAGACCATCATACCACATTTATGTTTATGGCTTTCAGGCAGTGGTGGGATTTAAGTAATTTAACAATGGGTTCTCTGCCCTAATGATTTCTTCCAACAACCAGTTTGACAAATTGCTCAGAAAGTTAACAACCGGTTCTCCCAAAGTGGTGCGAACTGGCTGAATCCCACCACTGCTTTCAGGCCTACATATAACAACAGGAACTTTGGTTGAATCTCCAGGTACTCCCAAAAATAGTTACCAGATTGACGTTTTAAGTGGAAGGAGAATAATCATGTGACCAGCATAACTCCTTAATTAGCTGCAAATGATATGAAATCCAAGTGTTGGGTTTCACCCACACATTTTCATAGTGCAGTCCTCAAGATGTCATCCAAGGGCCAAGTAGTTCCTTTAATTCACAAGAGATTCACCATCCCTACTGCTACAAGGAAGATGAGCTGTGTTCCTCTTGAGGACTAGCAAGTAGACAAGGAAGCCATGATATGGACTGAAAAAAAAAAAGAACAGAAGGTTGGAAAAATATTCTTTACCTCTAAATGTCATAATTGGCAAATGCAGTGAGTATCAAACTGTACTATTGAAATCAAATAAATCACATGAAGAAGAAAGGAGAGAAAATCCTGGATTTTCTCGCAAAATCCATTGAACTGAGGGAAAAGATTTATTTAACAATTATTAAGATTTATTTAACGATTATTATTTGCATTTATTAAATTTGCATTTGTTAAATTTATTTGCCACCCATCTTGCTGCAGGCGACTATGTTATGCCTGCAACTAAGAATATTTTAGAATGAAAGGTAAGGAGTTGAGAGGGCAGGGGCTCTTTCTATTTTTGCAGAATACTAACTGCTTCCTTCTAAAAGACTAGAACGTGGAATCATTCTTGCTGTTCTAGGTTAGTGTTTGTGGAAATAAATAATAATTTAATGCAACAAAGTACACTAATTTCTGAATTACTGTGTTTCTCATGGAAGACTTCCAAGGAGTTCTCCATCCCCTCTTCCTTATTTATATCCTATGAAATGTCACTGACGTTTTTCTTTCTTTCTTTTGCATACAGGGGAATACGTTGTGATGACCACCCATTTCCATTTAAAGAGAAAAATTGGGTACTTTGTCATTCAAACATACCTGCCATGCATAATGACAGTAATTCTATCCCAGGTATCTTTCTGGCTGAACAGAGAATCAGTTCCAGCAAGAACTGTGTTTGGTGAGTGTCTTGCATTACACAAATATGTTTGAATTGTTCAAAAGCATTAATGCATGTAACATTAATACTCTTTGATTAAAATATCACACTTAAGGTGTTCATGGCAGCAGTACTTTGTCTCAGTGAGGCATTTTGTACCGCAAAAATGAGAGAATTTGTCTTGGTGAGGTGATGCGTTTGCTTCATCAGGGTGTTCGGACCTGCTGGGCAAGGCTTTCGAATGAAGGAAGAAATCTGTCTTACATTGCAATGGAGAAGTGGGTGGTGTGCATGTGTGTTTGTGTGTGTTGATGTGAGAAAGAGATGGAGGGAGGGAGAGGGAGAGGGAGAGGGAGAGGGAGAGGGAGAGAGAGAGAAAGAGAGAGACTTTGTGAAAGCAAGGCACTGATTGGAAGCTTTGTACAATATTAATAACACTAAAGCATAGTGTGATTGATTGGTTTGTTGTTTAACTATCTACTGCCATTATGCATTAGTGTTTTGTAGGAACAAAAAAAAACACGCATGGAATTAAATCAATAAACTGATTTAAAAATTCTGTTTAACATTCATTCATTTATTAGATTGATAATTTGAAATTCAGTTCAATTAACAAAAGTTTAGTGAGGCTTTTAAACCATTTTTATGGGTGTAGTGAGTGCTAAGCACATTTCCTTCATGAGTATATTTCATATCTGTAATATTGAGGCAGAGAGGTGAGCTTTAGGCAATGGGAGAATCTTTGAACTGGTCTTTCCTACTGGGTTTCTTCAGATAGTCATACTTTAAGTCAGTGATGGCTAACCTTTTTGGCACCGAGTGCCCAAAGTGCGCATGCGTGCACAAATGCACGTGCATAATGGACCCATAATGCAATGTGCACATGACTCTCATGTGTGCCCCACCCCCCCACATGCACATGTGACCCCTGCGTCTCCCACATGCGCCCCACCCCCTTTCAGTAGAGAACTGAAAACCAGCTGACCAGTGGGAGGCATGCGTACATGCATGGCAGAGCTAAGCGAGGGACAGCTCACGTGCCCACAGAGTTGGCTCTGTGTGCCCCCTGTGGCACACATGCCATAGGTTCGCCATCATGACACTAAGTTGTTTAGGGATTTAAAGGCCAACATGAACTCTTTAAAATGCCTGGTAGACAAATGGTGTCCAACCAGATTTTTAAAACAGCATATAATCCATATATTGGTAAACTAGCTGCTGTATTTTGCACCGTGAATAACCATCACTAATTCCAATCAGTCCAAGAAAAGCTGAAGTTGATATGTTAACTGAAGTTAAGTAAGTGCATTCCACATCTTATCCATCAACTGCAAACCTAGTGTCAGGTGATCAGGTAAAACATCCAAAAGTGCGAACCTGGGCTTTCTGGACAAACTCATTACCATTCAACGCAGGCTTTATTTCAGTCCCAAAGGTTAACTTTCTTTTTACCAAAATTGCTTCTAGGCCTGTTTGGATTTAATTTTGGCTTGTCTGCATGATTCCTGGTAAAATCTGTGTGACAACTTCATTAGGGTACTCAACAAGTACCTAATTAAAGGGAATAGCTCATTTACATTTGAGAAAAGTCCCA
The DNA here is from genome assembly GCF_059756535.1 of Pantherophis guttatus. Lineage (NCBI taxonomy): Eukaryota > Metazoa > Chordata > Lepidosauria > Squamata > Colubridae > Pantherophis > Pantherophis guttatus. The sequence continues at coordinate 175,869,086 of NC_142064.1, forward strand.
GCCCAAATCTGAGTGTAACATGATCCTACCTATTGTTTGCATTGTTATCTTATCCATCACAACCCTTGGTTTCCTAAAAGTGTTACATATAGGCTTTGGGTGCCAAAATTCGCCCTTCACTAATTTGGAGTTCATTCAATTGTTATCTCCCTCAACTCTCTGTTTTGTTCTATTGGATTCATTGGTCTTTCTATATGAACTTTTGTCCATTTTGGAGTTGGGGTAGAGATGATTTCCCCCACCTTTAAGTCACCCAACAAGAATGTTTCAAATATTTTATGTAAGCACCTGAAACTAGAGAGATGGAAAATAGAGTGTGATCAAATAGTTACAATGATGAGAATGGTTGGATCCATCACAATTATATAACCAAATTAAAATAATTTAAAATTCTTCCTCTGAGTAGAATAGTAAAGTTGGGGGTAGTGGTAGTAGCAGTAGTAGTCTGACCATTTCAGAACAGAACTGATGGAAAATGGAAAAATCAGATTATTTTCTATAAATAATACATCTGAATATGGGTAATGCAAGATATTTTTGACTGCAGTACGTTTTGGCTAACAACTGACACTGTGAAAATATACTCTAGCAGATATTTAATACATGAGATGTCTGCAGTTGTCAAGGTAACTGGTGGGTAGTGATTTAAGGCAATGGTAGAAAGATGCAGACTTTTTACTCTTAGTAAAAGCTCAGTTGCTTAGTTAAAAGAAAACTATTCAACAGCAGGTAAGGAACAATGCTATAGAACATGCAAAATATATTGTCACAGTGGCATCTTTCCTCATTTCTAACTCAATCAATATTAATAACTAGCTTTTGAATCTGAGTTAAACAGTGGCAAAAACCAGCTGGAGAATTCAAGGTTTCTAGAAATGAGCTAGTGAACAGAAAATGTCTTCCATTTTTCTTTAAGATTATTATATCACAGCAAATCACACTGTAACTTTAATTCATCTCAAACAATTGGTTTTCTGTCAAACCAAACCCATCTAAGAGGCATAAACAAAATGACAGACCATCAGTGATAAATAAGTAGTAAAGTAAAACCTTGATACAGTCTCAAATTTTGAGTGCAGTATGATCAATTGTCACTGGTAGACTATTTCACCCTGTCCGATTAATTGCCCAATTTCCCATTTCATTCACTTTTATTCCCCTCTGGGTGCAATTTTAATTTACCATTGATTTTCAGACAGAATGGAAAATATCAAGATCTGCAAAGAAAGTTCTTTGCAGATTAATCTAAAATGAGAAAAACAACTTCCTCTTCTGTTTGAGCCACAACTACCACAGTCTCTTGATATACACTTTATTATCTAGGACTAGTGAGAGTCTGCCTCTACTCTAAATTCTGAATCTTCAAGTCTACACACTTTATAAATTGACAAATTATATAAAGAGCCATGGCCTTCTTGCCTTCTGTGTAATAGGAGAACAAAAAAAAAAAGAGTTGCCCAAAAAATCATTAATATAGAAGCTGAAAATGACATAGCCACTCTTAGTAAGGCTGGTAGCCTGAAATGGCTGAGCAAATATAAACACACCTTCCAAATGGACAGCTATTTAAATTTACAACTGCCAAAACATCTCAGGAGACATTTACCCAAGATTCGAACAGCTTGATACAATGGTTAGATTTGGGAGATTCCATTCTATCCCATACAATGAACATACATGTATTTGTGGAGCTGAAATGAAAAACTAGAATCTAGTGTGAACCCATATTCATTTGTAGACTACAACTTTCAATATCTATTGCTTTCTATCAGTGAATGGGATCTGAATTATCTCAATTTCCCCATTATAATATCCTTATTACAATAGCATTTTGGAATCAGAAAGATCTGTTTTACTATTGATTGAAATATTTTATTGAATTTAATGGATCCCAGGTTCCTTCTGACATAATCATTTAGTTACTTTTAGCAAGCTCAGGAAAACAAAGAGAGCAAGTTTGGTTAAGGTTGGTTAAGGCATCAGCCTGGAAACTAGAAAACTAGAAAGCGGATGAAATGTCACCGGCTCAAGGTTGACTCAACCTTCCATCCTTCCGAGGTGGGTAAAATGAGGACCCAGATTATTGGGGGCAATATGCTATTTAGTATACTGTCTTTGATGTAAGCCGCCCAGAGTCCTTGGAGAGTGGGCAGCATAGAAATATGACTAATCATCATCATCATCATCATCATCATCATCATCATCATCATCATCATCCATTGGTACCACGCCTGCCAGTCGTTTTCTTTTGGCCCTAAGAAGGAAGCATTGACAAAACACTTCTGAAAAAGCTTGTCAAGAAAGAGGCAGATATCTGCCAGGATAAGAAAATTCTTTACCTTGAAGTGAAGGTAGCAACAAAATAGAAAAATGGGAAAAATTCTTATTTTGATGTTTTTTTTCCAGGTGTGACAACTGTGCTAACAATGACCACCTTGAGCATTAGTGCACGGAATTCTCTTCCCAAGGTAGCTTATGCTACCGCTATGGATTGGTTCATAGCTGTATGCTATGCATTTGTCTTCTCAGCTCTGATCGAATTTGCCACAGTAAACTACTTTACAAAGAGAGGTTATGCATGGGATGGCAAGAGTGTAGTTCCCGAAAAGGTAATAAAACAGATCTCCATATATTTTATTTGTATTTGAAATGATTGCTTGTTGTTATTACTTCGTATGCTATGGACAACGTGTAGAGATGTTGCTTGGGCAAAAAGAGGCCAAAGCATTTTCTAAATCCAGAATGCTCCAAGAACATTCAGAAGCAGCTCAGATATCTCCTAATTTTCTGAACTGTAAGAACAAAGAGGTATGGCATAATCAGCTTTTCAAAATGCTGTTACTATAGCAATCTCAATAAAAGTAGTTTTAATCTTCCTATGGAGTTGATTTCATGGTCTCATGTACCAAGTGGGTTTCACAAGCACAAACCTGATAAACAAATTATTATACAACACATCATGGTTATATTAATAGTAACCTACTGAAAAAAAGTTCTCAGACTTGCAATCTGTTATATAAAAGTTTATTTAAAAGTAAATCTATTGAAGTTTCAAATCATTGGCTTAGATATTTGTCTGTACTGAACTACTTTCAACTATTTTCCCAATCACAAGGAAAGAAATATCAACGACTTTTGAAATAATCAAAAAGATAAAACTTCACTTTAGATATTCAGAAGCGAGGAATTTATTAATGCATTAGTTAATTAGATAATTAAAATCATATTTAAATCTATATGGATATTTCATTGCTTTGGGCTGTTGTCCAGGTCACCACACATGCATGCTATTTACTCAGGGATTATCAGGCAACTGCTGATACATGTGAAAAAGCTATCACTCATCAGAATCCTCAAAAAGAATTTTCATACCACCCACTTATTATCATCTAAAAATAAGACTTTTCAATAGAGAAAATCGGGACATTCAGCAGCAAGTTGTTGAGTGATGATTCATCATGCCATAGGACATGAAGTGATGTATATGCATGTGTGATTCAGACTCTTGAGTTTGGAACAAAAAAAAAAAAAAAAGAACTGTAGAAAGCAGGGATTCTGAGAACACGGCCAAAAAAATTAAATAACCAAGCCTGGCTATTTTATATTTTACATATAACCTACAGCACAGGAGGTCTGATTTCCCTATCACATCCTCTTTAGAAGAAGGTGGCTTTGGAAGTGAGACTGTTCTTTGGCTTTTAAAAGGATCCCAACAGAAGCGTGAAGACATCTGTCAATCATTCACAGTAGTCCAAGTCAAGAAATAGGCACAAGCAAGGATTACAAGAAAGATCTTCATTGTAGCAATATAGAATAACAGAATATTTAAAGCATCTCCAAATTTCTCTGTCCTTTCTGACACTAAACAAAATCTAGGTAGGATCATTTGGGGTTTTTTTCCCTTATGTTTCCACTTTCTCAAGATGGAATCCCAGTCTCTTTCCCTCCCCCCCCCCATGGATTGCTCATTCCTCCTCAATTTTTTACTCTACAGTACATTCCTTCACAGAGTTTGTCAGCACAGCCTGTGAATCTGACCCATCAGAAGTTAAACTTTGCAAAACAAAGTTTAACCTTGGCTATCCAGTCCTGTTTCTGCCAAGAAATTATGATCAAATTCAAGATCTGACCATAAATCAATTTTGTTCTACCAAAAAGAACACTCCAGTCCCCAGATCTATGAAAGAAGTGAAGGATATCTTGGACTCCCAGCTGTCCAACAATGACCTCAATGACATATTGCTTCGTTCATTGAGGTTCGTTTATAAGAATTAAGATGAAGTGACAAAGTTTTAGGATCCTTTTGCCCTATGTAGGATTATAAGGATATTGGAATATTTTTTTAAAAAAAATAATAATAATCAGAAGGAACTTGGAAAGCAGTGCTGCACAAAATCAGTTAATCAAAGTATCCTTGACCTTAAATAAATGATTTTTGGATCATGCTCTGCAAATGGGATTAACTGTGTTTATTTTGCTTATCAGATGAAAATAGGCTGCACCTTTTATCTAACAGACTTCTAAATGATTTATTGTATCCATGTATTATTTAACTTCAAAAATATCAGTGAAACATTTATTCTTGACATTTTACTCTACCTTTCTGTTTATTTCAAAAGAAATATAAAATGTATCAAATTAATAGAATTAAAATTAAAAAACCAAAATTAAAATCATCCATGAATATAGCTATCAATTAAAAGCTCGGTGAAAGAGATTTGTTTAGACTAGACTTTCCTAAATATCTATTGATGTTTAATATTTAATTTCCTCAGTTCCAGAGATAAATGTTAATACAGGGGGAAAAAACTACAAACCATCTGAAAAAAATACATCACTGGGGACTCCAAAAACAAATAAATAACTTTCGTGAGTACAGAATCGCTACCAAAGGTGTCCTCTGACAGGTTCAACCATAATGCCAGAAGCAAAAAGATTTGTTGTGCAGAAAGTATGTGGGAGGGGGAAGTTGGAAAGGGCAAGATATTTTTTTTTTAAAGAAATTGTCTATGCTGCTTACAGTGTTAGGTTTTGTTTGCCCCTCCATGTATTGAAGATGTATTGTGCATCTGTCTCTCTCTCCCTCTCTCCCTCCCTCCTTCTCCCTCCCCCTCCCTTCCCCTCCCTCCCTCTTAAAATAGAAATCAATATCTAACATGTTTGATGCTTTGTTTTTGTGCTAGTCAAGCTGTATTCTGGACAAGGGCCCTCCTGTCACATATTTGGCATGCCACTCCTAACTCTTTTTTTAAAATATAATTTTTATTAAAAGAAAATTTGGCATAATGTTGAAAAAGACCTATGGAAAAACAAAAAGAAAAGTAGAAATGTGAAATGTGAATGAATAAAAGCAAATGTGAGGTAACAACAAAAACAACAAAAAAGAAATATATGTAAAGAAATGATTTATAATCTTTGCAGTAGTTACAATCATAGTAATTACCATTTTCACTTTCCCAAAGTACATATCAAGATTCCTTTCTTCTCATAAACAAAACTTTTTAATCGATAAATCCTGAAATAATTAATTCATTTTTACCCATTCTCAGAAAAATGTCCATAAACGTTTCCAATCTTTTAAAAAGCAATAGTTCTTCCTTCCTTTTTTTAATAAAACAAGGCAGTTTAGCCTTTTCTGCAAGCTCTGCCATTTTCATGATCCATTCCTCTATTATGGAACTTTCTTCATTCTTCCATCCTTATGTCTATAATAGCCACATTATAGTTGGTTACATACAGTGGTGGGTTTCCAAAATTTTTACTACCAGTTCTGTGGGCATGACTTGATCGGCGTGGCTTGGCTTGGTGGATGTGGCTTGGTGGGTGTGGCAGGGGAAAGATATTGCAAAATCCCCATTTCCTCCTAATCAGCTGGGACTTGGGAGGCAGAGAATAGATGGGAGTGGGGCCAGTCAGAATTTTTACTACCGGTTCTCTGAACTACTCAAAATTTCCACTACCGGTTCTCCAGAACTGGTCAGAATCTGCCTCTGGTTACATAATATATATGCCACATTGTGTATGAACCTTTTCTAGCTGACTGTCCATATTCTGGTTTAATTTGATTATTAATTTTTAAAACTCACCGCATCAACCATTCACAATGGTCTTTTGATTGACAGCACAACTTTTCCATTCATATCACTTAGATTTAGAACTTATAGTAAAGTTCTGTATCTATGATATAGATATTGAACTTTTGAGAATCTTAGTCTTCGCTTCTTACTCCAAGATACTGATTCTAAGATTACATTAAAGGTAGCAAAATTTTTTGCTGCAGTCTTGGGATGTAAGAGCCGGGGAAGGGACGGGCTGGACCCATTGACTGAGGTTAGCTTTATAGATTGCCAGCAGTCAAGTTAGCTGGTGGTTGTATAAAGTGCCGATATGTGGATTTTTTTGCAAATTGCAATATAGCATTTTCTACCTATGTACAATTTTAATCGATTATAATCCATATAGATTGGAGCTAAAAAGTTAAAATACATGAACTGTGAGTTTGACGGAGTGGTTTCCACCATTAATCTTGTTGCCGTACTGCACTTCAGTCTGGTCGTGTGCCAGCTATGTGCCTTGGATGTTTTGGTTTTTTGGTCTATGACCGCAATAAAGTATGATGATGATGATGATATTGAACTTTATCTATCTATGATAAACCAGAATGGGAATCATTTTGGCCAAATGAAATGTCTCTTTGGTGACAGCTGAACAAGCACTGGTTTCTCAACAGAAAATAGGGAATATGCCTGATTCTGTTTTTTCTCCTTGTCTATTTGGCAACATACAATATCAGGACAAAGGGGGTGGAAAAGTCTGTTTATACCTGGCTATCTGAAGGACATCTGAGCTGAACCAAGTATTCACATTCTAGATTGGTAATACTTTTAAATGGATGAAATGTTGTGTCATTTAAAATCTGTGTTCTTTATTCCTAGCCAAAGAAAGTGAAGGATCCTCTCATTATGAAAAACAACTCGTTCACAGCACCAGCACCCGCAACCAGCTTTACCCCAAATATTGCAAGAGACCCTGGACTAGCTACCATTGCTAAAAGCGCAACAATAGAGCCCAAAGAAGTGAAAGCTGAATCAAAGCCACCTGAACCCAAGAAAACTTTTAACAGTGTCAGCAAAATTGATCGACTATCAAGAATAGCGTTTCCACTGCTCTTTGGGATTTTTAATTTAGTGTACTGGGCTACCTACTTAAATAGAGAGCTCCAGCTTAAGGACAAAAACCCTCCACACTAGCCCCATCATCCATAAGAGTTGTCCATCTGTTTTGCACTGGGAATTGCTTTTTGGTTCTAAACACACAGCAGTTCTCATTTGCTTCATTGCCTCTGTCTTAAAGAAATTGAGATGTCCTTATTTTATAAAGCAAAAGTATATTATATATAGACATATATATAATAGAAAAGATATTAATTCTGTATTCTAGGGCTGTAATAATGTGATGTAGACACCAGATTCTGAACCGTGACTTTGAACAAGGGAGGGAAATATAAAATAAATCCAAATCAATTGTTGATAGCTTACCGCTGGATGTTCCCAGAAGGGATGTTGTACATGTCAGAGCAGAAATATTTTTATGCAAAATGATAGAAGGTAAAACTGTCTTTATATATGTTCATGTTGCACATAAGGTATTCTAGTTTCCATTTTTGGAGTGCTGCTTATTTGAATTCTTTTATAGGATATGCATCTATCCAAAGTGCTGGATTCCAGAAAATATAGTATTTTTCTTAGATTTCCTATTTGCTGAATTTCCCAACCACCAATTTTAAAGCAAATTAATGTTCGTATTTACATACAAAACAGTCTATTTCCTAATGGTAGATCTTCTCACAGAATAGCACATCGATTCGTATAATGAATGCTTTAATATGCTCTCTCACTTCAGTCTTATTTTAAACATCAGATGGTCACTTGACTTGATAATATCAACCAATGGCACATTCAGTGCAGATCTAAATCTCTTCATTTCTGTCAGATAAAAAACAATACAGGGTCAATTCTTCTTTTGTGCTTCTCTATTTGAATTAAGGCTTTTGTTTGTTTGGTTGTTTGCTTTTGAAGGAAAACAATATTTAACAATCTCTGGAGGGTACATTGAATGTATTATTTTATCAAGTGGTACATGAGGCTTGCAGTCCTAAGCACCCTAACCTGAGAATTATCCAGGGGCTTGGGGGCCATATCTTCAAGTCAATAAGTAGAGAGATTGCACTGGAAAGTTTTAGGTTGCAACACATGGCAAAAAGTAAGACAAAATGTATTATTTCAACAACAATGTGTAAATATACTACATGAGACTGTACATTTTTTTTTACTTTTTTATGTTCATATTATGCCGTGTGGGGGTTAGTTCTCTGAACTCTTAATAGGTTGCATTTTTAAAAGAAACATTTAGAACCTGCACGTCTTTTTTTTTTTTTTAAGAACAGTCAGTGGCATTTGAAAGAAAAGGGAGAAAAAAAAAAGACAAGGAAGAGAGCTTGGAATAGGATATATTCCATTTGTAAAGCGATTATCTGTACAATAGCTTGCAATTTGAAATTTATCATCTAGTTATACTATTAGGCTAATGACTGGTATGCTCAGGTAATGCGTGAATACAAAAATATGGAATTATATTTGGTAGGAAAATGGTAAAATATTTAAGACAAATGTCATCTGTATATTATTGCTATATTTGCTGAAACATAACTGTTAACAATAAGTGATGTAATATATGTAGCATTAAATACAGAAAAAACATAAACAAACGAATGTACAGGAAAATACATTTTATTGAGTAAAACTTATTACATTTCATTTTTACTGTAGCAATATATTTGTAGGAACAATATGTAAGGGCTTTAAATACAAAATGTCCATTTTTCAAGTTATTAGTATTCCCAAAATAATTCTACCCAGTTTTATTTCTGCTGAAAAATTATTTTAAAGAGGGGGAAAAAGATCAAATTACCAAGATGAACATTTTTAAAAAAATTGAGTGGAAGCATGGATTTGGGGAGGTGTTAATATAAGGGTTCAGAATTCATAACCACATGGTAGTGAATGCATATTAAAAAAAATAACAAAGTTGTATGGACCTTCAGTCAAAATAGCTAACACAATTGTGAGATTGATATCTATATATGTTACAGGCAATGTTTTATATACTATTTCTCAGTCAATCAAAAAGTTGCTGCACAGTTAGTATCTACAAATGAAATCGTTTACTTTTTCTTTAGAAAAGGTGACTTTAAAAACAAAATAAAACCCTAACGCTTCATTGTCTACCATTTAGTCCTGTCTAAACTTGATGAGCTAATCTGACTGAAGCTTACTAAAGAGGATGTGTTATCTTCTGGTATTATGTGTAGATATATGTATAGAAAAACAATCAAAATAAAATATGAATTTCACTTCAGTATTTGTTTATCTTGTTATTTTGGCGTTTAATCTAGTGTGTTCATAAAGGGCATTTGACCTTCAGAGTTATCCATTTGGCTCCTTTCAGCCCGCACTTGGCACATTAGAGATGAATATTACTTAACTAGTCTGCTTTTTTTTTTTAATTTTGCTATGCAATGATGCATTATTTCATCTCTTAGTTTGTTAGTCTCTGTGAACAGTATCCTGTATAAATCTGATTGCACAGTTATCAAAGACAAGGTACTCTCTGTGTAGCTTTTTTACAATGCTTTGCTAAACCATGTAATAATAGTAAGTCTTCCTTGAAAATAATGATACACTCTTATAGAGGTCAGTTTCTGTTTACTCCTGGAATAATTTAAAACAAGATGACATTGAATGTTTATTGCACTTCAGTGCAGCAATGTGGCAATAAGACCTAAATCTATAACAGAGATTGTTTATGGCAGATGCATGTAATGCTTTACAGAGTTTAGCAAAATCTCATTATTTTATGTTGAACTGTAATTCTATTATACTAATAAAGTTTAAAACAAAAACTATGAGTAACACAAGTGAATGTTTTACTTGGTTTATTTATGTTTATAAATGACCATGCAGGCCAATGTCCCTTTTGCTCTGCTACCAACGAAAGACTAAATGATTTAGATTATATGTCAGAGAAAATTTGACAAGAGATGTAAAAAAGAAAAAGAAAAAACAGCTCCTGCGGTTTGTACATATTGTTTGAAGCATTATTCTATTTTCTTTTTTTTTTTTGTACAAAGTAGTCCTTGTTTGATGTGTTTCCTTTGATTTATGAATGACCCATGCTTTATGGCTTGAGATGGACCATTAAATGCACAGTAAACCCAAGAAGAGCACAACCCAAATGAAAGCATAAAGCACTGATGAGAGTTCCTTCAGATGCTTTGATTCCAGCCTTTCAAATCCAATCCAATAACAGTGAATGACTTGAAGACATTTTCTTATCTACTACATATAATTCTCGTAAGGTCTAATAAAAATAAAAGCTGAAGCAGATATGGAAGGCTTATCATAAATATAATAATCAATCATCTTATATTTCATCTTTTTCTCTCACATGGAACTCTTCTACAATAGTAACTGACAATGTACTTTTTCTGGTCCTTTTTATCAAACTATATATGTAGTTAATCCAAAAAGTCGCACCGAACTATGAACCTACATACTATGTATCTGTCTGGATGAAATTCAAATCATAATGAAATAAGCTACAACTTTGATCCAATCGTAGAGTAGTTAACTGATATATTTACACTTTAAAGGTGTACTTTTAAAAGAACTACACTTCCAAGGTCCATCAAAATGATACTAATTTGATTTCTAGTTTTTTTCTTTTTCTTAATATATAAACTTTACTAAAAGTTGTAAAGAGAACATAAAAATTAACTAATACAGAATAAACAGAATAAAGAAAGAGAAAGGAAAGGAAAAACTAAACATGCATAAAGAAAAGATAAAAGCTTCTGATTTTATTTGCAGTAAATTACAAAGTTAAGTCTTTATATTCACAAAAAGCTCACTTTCTTCTATTATTCAATTTTTTGATCAACAAAACCATAAACCATAAAAGCTGTTTCATGCAAAAAAAAAAAAAAAAAAGAGAGGGGGGGTCTATAAGGGGTTTCTAGTCAATCATCTTTTTTTCTAACCCAACAAATCAGCTTAGCTGATGAGATGCCATCATCTCACTAACCATTCCTCTATTGTTGAACTTTTCCACTTCTGAATATAGAACAATTTCTCTATAGTTGTCATATATAAAAACAAATTTCCATGGCTTTTTTTTCTAGCTCTTCATTAATCCCAAAATAAAAGCCTTTGGCTGCAGTTGTACGTAGTCATCAAACTCTTCTCGACTAGTTTATTTATTTGTATATAGTTTTTTTGGATTATTTTTTTTTACAGATCCACACTACATCATAAAATGCATCTCACCGCTTTTTATTATTTTTCAAAGCAGCTATCTTGACATTTATAGAAAAAAGTCACCCCAGTTTTTCCAACCGCACACCTGTTTCCCTTCTTTCCAGCTGTGCAGCCATCATTGCTTCTTCCCTAATGCCCATTGATTTTAAATAATCCTCAAAACTGCTTAAAAACCTAAAATATGACTGTGGAAAGCTACATTTTTGTCACTGCCAAATATCAAATTAATTCAATAAAAGAGAATGGCATAAGAGTTCTTAAGATTTCCTGCGGAGATTAGAAATATTACCCTATCATTGTCTTAGTACATCCAATTACAAATGAGAATTCTTCCATTCAAATGAAATGGTCAAACTTAAAGCTTATAAAAGATGTCAGAGCCTGGGTTTTCATCTCATTGCAGAGAGATAGTCAAACTAAAACATCACTGATGTTGATAATCTCATTTGATTGAACTGCTGTGGGAGTTTTGAAATATCAGACTAGATTTTGTATTCACAACATAGCTATTGATTACAGACTTTTAAGAAAAAGGTGCATTCTCTTTACTTCTTTTCCTTTTATAATATTGTCTAGTCTGCATGAGACACTGCTGATTATTGAACACCCTATAAAAACCAATGTGCATTCTAAGCTTAACCATCAAGTGGAACTATGATCCAGTATTATACAAACCAAGCAAACATAGATTTTGCTTTGTTCTTTGACCAAATATATAAAATAGTTTTGTGCCAAGAATAAAAAAAAAATTCAGCAGAACTGAATATATATTAGAGATATACAAGAAATTCATTTAAACAGTTTTTCCTACTTCATCAGTTGTGGTCTTGGCCAAAAATATTAGCTTATGATATGGGTACTTCCTGAATGTGAGTATACCAATGAAGATATCCTTTCATCATGAAAAAGAAACTAACAAAATAACAGGGTATGTTGGTGTGCTCTCTCCAGCCAAAGTATCTGGTCTCAAAATTGGATGACTGATATTCTGGCTGGGTCTCAAAGGGAGGCTTAGATACTGCCAAGAAAACCCATCCAAAATGCATCATCCAGACTCCTGGATATATCCTGATATGGAAATTAATGGGAAAAGTGAAGAGTTATTTATTTATTTATTTTTAAAACCCTTTGTGTAGTGCTCACTTGAGAATGAACCGCTTATGCTTAGGTCCTTCTGTCCCTCTTGTCAGATGACCAGCCTGCCTGACATCAACACACCTTGTGAAATTTATGGGGCTTTAATTAAGATAATACTCCTCTCTAGACAGAGGTGATAAATCAGGAGACTGCAGCTGTATCAGGAATGTAGCCGTTTCTAAACGCCACCTCTGGATTAGGATTGTCACTTCTCTTATGGCCACAGCATTTTTATTTTATTTTATTTATTTTTTTTGCCTCAGAACAACACTGTCTCTGCCTTTCCAGTCCTTCTTCCAGGTCTCTTCCTTTTTCTCCTCTCAAAACAACAACAACAATACATGAGCAAATAATAGATACAAACTCAAGGTAAACCGCTCCAAACTCGATTGCATAAAATATGACTCTGTGGTTATTCCCCAAACCCCAAAAACTTTAACCTTAAACTGTCTACTGTTGGCCTCACCCCATTCCTAAGAGTCTGTAAGGGGCGTGCATAAGCACACCAGCGTGCCTACCATCCCTGTCCTAATATGCCTTTTTACTTACTCTTTTCATGTATTCAAATTATGTTTATACTTTTACCTGCTATCTTATATATTCTGACAAAACAAACAAACAAACAAACAAACAAACAAACACTCTCTCTCCTTCTCCCCCCCCCTTCCCTCACATTCATTCTTGCATTCATTGGTGTGTCTCTTTCTGACTTTTTTTTAAAAAAAGAAATACTGGTAACAGGTTTGCCTTGTCGCTCTTCAACTTTTCTGAGTTGCCAATGAGCCATTATGAATGAAGCCTTTCGTTTCTTTTTTTCCTAAACAAGTTCTTCAGATGAGAACTGCATCCTTTCCTTTGGAATGATGTAAATTAATTGTAAACAATTAATCGTGAAATTAACATGCTTGGTAATTTCTAGGCAATGAATTTAGAAGGAAAGGCAACTAGCATTTCTTTTTGTCTGGTCAAGTTTAGCTGCTCATACTGATTTAAGTATCTTTTATTTGGTAGACATAGTTTAGCCCTCTTCAAACTCTGGTTGTTTGTTACATGATACTTTGATACTGTGCAGCTTTGTTCATATAAATCTGAAAGTTTGTTTTCAAACATTGTAAATCTCATAAATGCATAATTATGAAGACACTCATTACTAAAAAAAACAATGACCCTCGAGTATCCTATGAAACATCCTATTCTCTTGCTTCTGTGGGTCCTGCCTTGTACATTAAAAAGGCAATTTCTTGAAGATTAAGGACCATTTCCATCTTCAGGGACTAAAGGGAGAGTTGTAGTCCTTCCATCTTTTGTAGGAGCTGAAATTTTCCTGATCCAATTATCTGCTTTCTTTTCTAATCTTTCCTTTAACTGTTCAGAAAACTTAAGTCATTTTCCCTCCCTTTGTCCTGCACTGACTGGAACCATAATTCTGTTGCAGGTTGAAGTGTTCTCTTTATTTATTTATTTTGTGCAGGCATCCAACCTGGGCAAAAATAAATAATTAAAATAAAACATTTTGTTTTTAATTGTTGAAGCATATCCTTATTCTTTTCCACATCCCTTCCCTTCCTCTTGTGCATCATATTTTTAAAAAAATTTGCTTTATTGTTCAATTGGTGTCCATGTACAGTGCCAGGAGCCAGCAATAGCAACTGCTGTCACATTTACTGTCTTTGCCTTTATATAATAGAGAACTTGGACTCCAAAATCCACAACCTACAGAAGGGATGCTCAGCAAGGGTGACAGTCCTTGGTACCAAATTGTAGCTGGAAGGGCATCAATGGTGGTTGTGCTTTTTCAAGAGGCAACTGAACTTTCTGGGGTTTTTTGTTGTTGAAGATGTTTCGCTTCTCATCCAAGAAGCTTCTTGGGTTTGAGGTCTTGAAAAAGCACATTTGGGACAACCATGACCTGGATGACTGAGAATACCACTATAGACATTCATCAATGGTGGTAATACCGAGCAATGGAAGTCAGAAGTAAATGGGGTTATATTGAAACTATTTGGGAGGATATGACTAAATGACTATGATGCTGTCTGTCTCAACATTTGCCAGCAAGCCTTTCTGACAAAGCATAAAGGTAAAGGTAAAGGTTCCCCTCACACATATGTGCTAGTCGTTCCCGACTCTAGGGGGTGGTGCTTACTCTGTTTCAAAGCCGAAGAGCCAATGCTGTCCGAAGATATCTCTGTGGTCATGTGGCTGGCATGACTAAACACCAAAGGCTCACACAATGCTGGCAAAGCATGAATTAATGCAAATTAGGATCCAGGATGAAGGAACTTCTTCAATTATTTCATTATCAGTTTTCCTGCACCCAATCTGCTGAATGGGACTGGAAACTTCAGAGTCTGTATCTGTAGTTGTACCATGGAAAATTGGCAATGGGCCTTTGGGGAGATGCATGAGGAACTCAGGCCTTGAAATAAACAGAAAGAAATCAGCAAATGAAATGCTTGGGAAAGGAATGGACTTGGATGTTATTAACATCATCCACGGTGAATCTGATTAATAATAGCATGAAAAAGAAGAAGCCAGAATTAGAAAATTAGTGATTTTCAGTTCAGCAACTGAAAAATATGTATACCAAAGTAGAGAGAATAGGGAGAGACCTTTTCTTCAAAATCTGCTATTACAATCATTATATAAGTGATTCGCTTATTGCTGCCATAAACTTACACTTCCTAGGTATTTTCCGAATCAGGAAAGTTTTTATAGAGTCTGACCTACAAGTTTGTTAGTTCACCAGGATGCCAGGAGTCTAGAAACAGTTCTTTACAAATTAGGAATCACAAAATACTATTCTCAAAATATATAATGTTGAAGTTGATTAATAAAGAATGGATGAAAAGAAATGGGTTAGCACGTGGCTAGAGATGCAAGCTTTTGTTTGTCATGAATGTCTAGTGTAAAGAAGGGAGTGGAATAAAATGGAAATAAGAAAAAGACAATTAAAAAAAGAAAATAATAATAATGTGACCGATAAATCAAGAAGTGACAAACCTCTAGGAAGAAAAAAAACATATGCTTGCTATACATTTATATGTAAGACACACTATTTATAACTACTGGTGTTCTTAATGGGAAAAATAGTAAGACAACAGGCTGTTTTACTACCAGCTCTTAATGGGAATTACACAATGGATGGGTCTCAGGAGGCCATAAGTAGCTATAAAGGTAAATATTGGCTCTAAAGAATGTCAGACAAGCTATTATCTCTATGTATCCTGAACTCACAAAGGGTTTTATCAACTATTACTTTGTTTTACTACCATTACTGTTCTATTAACCAAGAAAGTTCACTTGATAGATAAGGTAAATTTATGGGCTTGGAAATGCAAGTTCAATACAAATAGAAAATGAAAATTCATGTGCCTTTATAACATAACCACAGCTGAACTGGGAATATTATTCAAGGAATGTAACTTTTTGCTCAAAGCATATAAATCAGACAAATCAAAAAGTAGCAGCTATGTTATTTCACTAGGAAATGATGCAATTATAGTCCAAGACCTCCCTGAATGGCACACATTAGTCCTGCCATAAATCTACCTACTGCTCTCACTACAGCCCAAAACCTATACTGAGTGGGAATTCAATAGGTGAACCTTCACAATATTAATCCGAATATGCTTAAAATGTTCTGGGTAATCAAGAATTGTAAGTTTAGTTTTCATATTACCCAAACATGCAAATATTTCCTTTCAATTTTTTCCCCCAGTTTTCTTAAGTTTGAGTTACATCCACCTTCAGCAGTAGGCAGATGATGGGGCTAGGCTAACAATATGAATCATTAACTGGTTAGAAATTGTGCATGCAGCTTCCTAGGTACACTATAAGTTATCTATTATCTATCCATCATCTATCTGTCTGTCTGTCTGTCTGTCTGTCTGTCTGTCTGTCTGTCTATCTATCTATCTATCTATCTATCTATCTATCTATCTATCTATCTATCTATCTATCTATCTATCATTTGTCTATCATCTCTCATCAATCAAATTCTCATGAAATTCCTGCCTCTCTCCCAAACTACAACTCTCTCTCTTTCTCTCCCCCTACTCTGTGTGTACGAATGAATGCTAAAAAATACAATTCAGGCTTGAAGTTAATGCATTTTGTCATGATTTTTCCAAGTTTCTCTATACTGCCAGAAAAAAAAACCCATAGCCTTAAGGTTGGATATCTTTACATTATAATCTGTCAGGCCATCATTATATCTATGTATCCAATCTCCAACTTTTAATTGTTTAATCTGACCTAGTTTAACAAAATGCATTTGCTAGACACTATTCTTTTCCAAGTCAGTGCTTTTGGGTGATCTAGGATGGTTGCAGATTAAGGGATGTATGGAAGTTGCTAGATTTGAGAAGGCTGATACACACACACACACACACACACACACACACACACACACACACACATCCTTGGGAGTGGGTCTGATTTCATATAGAGCCGCCCTGAGTCTTCGGAGAGGGGCGGCATATAAATTGAATTAATTAAATTAAATTAATTAAATACATCTGATCTCTGGAATAGGATTTTGTTTGTACCTATGTTTCTGATATAACAAGTCTTCTTAGTGATAGGCATGGTAACCCAAACCTTATTCTAAAATGAACTGATAGTGATCCTAAAGAAAGGATGTTCCTTCAAAATATATTATTTGAATTTTCAATTTTCTGATTTCCCTTATTTCTGGAATTCAGCCACCAAAATGTTTGGTTTAGATTTTAGCAGACAAAACTTTTAAAATAGAGAAGACTAGAATTGAAGAATGTTTGAATCCATTTTATAATCCTTGCTACTAATGAGTTGTTCGAAACTAGATGAAATGTGTGAGATAACATTAAGTAATGAAAAATGTTAAGGATAGTCAGTAGAGCACCATCTGTCTGAGGTATTGATCTGGGGTTAGAAGCTTAAATGGCCTGGTTAAGTAATTAGTTGTTGGTATTGTTAATAATTAACAGATCTGGTTAAGTAGTTATTAGGCTTGGTTAGTAGTTGCATGGAAGATGATCAGGCAATCCTACAGGCATATTTATCAAATTTATATACCATACATCTCCCTCACAGAGGGACTCTGGGTGGTATACAGTAAACTATTAAAACATCAAAAACTATAAATAAATTTTAAATAAGAGGCATATCTTTTACAGGAAGGGGAAAACATCCTAGAAAGTGGCAATGGCAAACACCTTTCATATTATTGTAACTGGTCTGTCCACAACATGTCATCAAGAACAGAACTTGACTTGAGAACATTTTTAACGTGAAAGAGAACTGTTCTGATACTTGACTCTCTATTATTTAGCTATTTAAATACCTTTAATGTTTTGATTTTTTTCAAGTTTTAAATAATTGTTGGTCAATTTGAGGAATATGGTTTGTTTGTCGGGTGTTTTTGAGTCAGTGTTGACTCTTGGAAACCACCTGCAGTGTTCTTGCCAAGACTTCAGAAGTAGCTTAACATTGTTTCCTCCCTAGGGCTGAGAGTGTATGATTGGCATAAGGTCACTCAGCTGGATTCACGCCTAAGGCAGGACTAGAACTCAGAGTCTCCACTTTAACCTCTACACCAAAGTGGCTCTTTTGAAATATGTGGTGCATTATAAACACTACAATTAACTTAAAATGAATTAACTCATGGAAATGTACTTGATGGGGAAAAACAGGATTGACAGGATTTTGAGGGCCTTGTGACTGAAAATATTGAAAACGTCCTGCTAGCAGCAGTGTTGTGACCTAGGCTTCCTGAGTCATTAAAACACACAAGTAATCCCAAAAGCCTCTTTTATTGCAATAGCTGTGAATTATGTTCATTCACAGCTGAGTCCCAAAAAGTCCTTCGGGAGAAGTCCTTCGAGATAATCACCAACCTTTATGCTGCCAAAGACCTATTTGGCAAAGCCACATGGATTCCAGAATCAATAGAGATGCCAATTGGGAACAGAATTAACAATGTTGCTTTCCCGCAAAGGTCCCATGTACCTTTGCTCCTCTTTTAAGCCTTATGGGAGGGGCCAATCATCTCCAGGCCTTATTCCTGAGTCGTCCTGTTTTAACTATTCTTGCCTTCTGGCAGCTCTGTGCATGCGTGCATTAGGAACAGGCTCCTCCTGTTCCTCTGCCTCTCTGATGTCCGAGTCTGGAGGCTCCGGAATCCACGCATAACGCCCAGGTGGCCCTGGCCCCACCTTTGCCTCCGACGCAGAGCCCTCATCCGAGCCTTTGCCAGACTCCAGGACTGGTCCATGTTCCTCCCCAGCCTCCTCACTGTCCAACTCTGCTGCCAGCTCCGCAGGCTGCTGGCGGACCACAACAAGCAGCAGCAATGACTAGCTATGATCTAATGTGCAAAGATCATGAGTAAAACTTTAAATGCACTGTGTGGAATGTATCAGCACAGCAAATAGCAAATGCAGACTCAGCAAAATTGTCATTGATTGATTGATTATGTGCCATCAAGACTACATGGACAGATTTTATCCATGATGATTTGTCCCTAGATTAATCTTACAAGCCTTCTACATACACCGATCTATCTGTCGCTATTGCCAAAGACAGTTATGAGTCAGGAGACAGGCAAAACATAAAACTGAAATAATAATTGTTTGTGCCATAAGGGGCTTGAAAGCTGAAATGGGTTCAGGCAAAGAGCAATCTGCTCCAGGCGTCCTATCTCAGCATCAGAAAGCTCTCGCTTTGAGACAGCCATGTCCCAGAATTTAACTTACAAGGACTCAGTGGGCTAATATCAACCACTTTTTTAACCACAGCTGTATTGTAGAAAGGAACAGATGCAAAATATAAAATTAATAGACATAAACATTTTCTTTCTCTTTGCCCTGAATCTTTAGGACGTAGCACTTAGACTTGTATACTGCTTCATAGAGCTTTACAGCCCTCTCTAAGTGGTTTATAGAGTCAGCATATTGCCTCCAACAATCTTACCCACCTTACTCATTTTACCCACCTCGGAAGGATGGAAGGCTGAGTCAAACTTGACCCAGTGAGATTTGAACTGCTGAACTGCAGCTAGCAGTCAGCTGATGTAGCCTGCAGTACTGCATACTAACTACTGCGCCACCTTACCTCAATTCTAATCATTATTAGAACAAAAGCAACAAACATTCCAAAACACATCAGACTCAGTTCCTCTATCCTCACAAATCAAATAGTTAAATAAATGTAATTATCATTAAGAGGTTAGACTACGGTGGATTACAACTCACCTTATTTCCCAATCAGGATTGCCAGTAGGAGAGGCTATCCGAGAAAATATTACAAGATTTTCATCAAGTTGCAAATGAAAAGATGCAGAGAAGCTGTTGCTTCTTGAAAATGACATGGATACCAAAGGGTGGTAGAGCTTCATTACAGACGATCTTCGTCTTACAACAGTTCATTTAGTGACCATTTGAAGTTACAACAGCTCTGAAGAAAGTGACTTATGACTGTTTTTCACACTTATGACCATTGCAGCATCCATACTCCATGGTCATGTGATCAAAATTCAGATGCTTGACCACTGACTCATATTTATGACAGTTGCAATTTCCGGGGGTCATGTGTTCACCTTTTGCGACACCTGATGAGCAAAGTCAATGGGGAAGCCACATTCACTTAACGATCCTGTTACTAACTTAACAACTGTAGTTATTTACTTAACAACTGTGGCAAGAAAGGGTGTAAAGTGGGGCAAAATTCACTTAACAACTGTCTCACTCAGCAAGAAAAATTTTGTGTACAACTGTGTACAACTGTGGTCGTAGGTCAAGGACTATCTGTACATCAGCACTAAACCAATTCAAGGAAGATTCACCTTTAATGGGAAGGGTTGTGATAAAATAAATGTATTGCATGTTGAGGGTCCAAGACAAGGTCTCTGGCATTTTTATATATTCCTGAGAAATATTCATAAGTGAAACCTTGGAGATTTGATGTGGGCAATATTCAGCTATGTTGACTGATTTGAATAAAAGTTGTTTCCTATATCACTTTAGAATCATAGATCTGTTTAAGTCATCAGGTCAAAGCATCTACCACAACTCTCCCTAGTCTCTCCTGTCCAATGAAAGGGAAACTATGAACTCTCTAGATCACGGGTGTCAAAGTTGATAGCGTCATTTATTTATTTATTGGTTCGATTTACATGCTGCCCTTTTCCGGAGACTCAGGGTGGCTTACAATGTGTTAAGCAATAGCCTTCATACTTTTGTATATACCTGCTTATTAGGGCTTTCGCCCCCCCCCCCCAAGCGGTATTCTTTTTATACAAAGTCAGCTTATTGGCCCCACAAACTGGGTCCTCATTTTACCTACCTTCGAAAGGAAGGAAGGCTGAGTCAACCTTGAGCCTGGTGAGATTTGAACTTGCAATAATTGCAGGCAGCTGGTGTTATCTTAACATTGCTTTAGTCTGCTGTGCCACCAAGGCTCTAGGTGTGACATCATGTGACATAATATGCTGCTTTTTGCCTTTGTGGAGCCAGAGTGGGCGTGGCCTGTGCGTGATGCATCTGGCCCACGGGCCGCCAGTTTGACACCCCAGCTCTAGGTAATGGGTTTCATTTTCAGTATGTTTATTATTAGTTTCCCTAATATTTAACCAGACTCTGATTTCCTAAAGATCATTATTCTGTGTTCTATATTCTAGGTCATGACTTTTTTTGAGTGGGCAAGGGGGAGGGATTATACAACCATTCATTCAATTCTTTTTAAACTAAACACATTTTGTTCTTTCTTTTTTCAACTCACCATTTTATTTAAAGCCAAAGACATCCAATTCAGGCTTTAGGCCAGAGGGCTAACAATTCCCTTTTGTGGTGAAAGGACTGAGAAGTGAGCCAAGGTTTTTTGCATTTGCTTGGGTGCTCTCTTGAGGGGGATTCAGGTTTTGTCTTTCCCAAGCTTTTGCTAACTCTAAATTTGCTTTTCATCTTTTTAAAGTTCCAACTCCTTTCAGGCTTTTCTCTCTTTTTATTAGCAGAATGTCCTTCTTCATATTTCCTGCATTTTTCTTTCCAGGAGAGTGGTTTGAATTGGTTTTGGAGGTTGCCAGCTGCCATCACCTCCCCCCTTATGGTAAACTTTGTTCTTTTCTGCGGCTTTTGGTTCCTCTGCTCTCTATTCCTATGGTATTTAAAATGGTTCTGTTCTAAGTCTGCGGTTTCAAGCCAATACACAATGGTAAGGAAAAGACAAGGTTGCAGAGAAGACAGGAGGAAAGCAAAAAACACCAGGTCAAATTTGGTGGTCGCAGCATGTTCAAGCAACTGGCATGACGAAACGTGGTTGTGGGTTCAGACACACAAGCAGCATGGAGACAATGCTAGCCTAAATAACCATATTTTAAGCTATGGATAATATGATTACATGTTACAACCATTTGGTATCCTGGCTCCACTCACTGCATTCTCCTTATGCCTCAAGAGGAGCTTCCAAAAGGTTGCAGATTAAATGCACAGGCTGCTCCTTTTAGGCAGAAACTTCTATCTTCACTGATCCAGCTTGCTGCCATCCAAAGTCATTAAGTTCACCTTATTGTCTGAGCCCAGAATCCAATTTGCTTTGCCTGCTTTGTTTAGAAGCTGGTCCCACTGAATTCAGCAGGATATCTGCCAAGTTCTGTGTGTATATATAAGTGTAGCTCTCCTTCTGGGAAAGAAAAATCCCCACACAGTCCCTTGAGTTGCTGAGTAAATCAGCAGCTGAGGATAAATCATTGGATGCCCATTGTCCCCATTATTGTTTATTTTGACATTGGAAATTTTAAATATAAATATTAGAGAAGAAAAAGAGATAAAAGATATGAAAATTGGAAAAGAAGAATACAAATTACAAGCTTTTGCTGATGATCTGGTCTTTATTATTGAAGAACCATTAGCATCAATTAAAAAACTGATAGAAACTATTGGAGAGTTTGGGGAAGTTGCTGGTTTGAAAATTAATAAAGATAAGACAAAAATAATGACTAAAAATATGTTAAAAAAACAAAAAGAAGAATTGATGAAGATTTCCAAGATGCGGGTCACAAACAAGGTAAAATATTTGGGGATACATTTGACAATGAGATGTAGTTCACTTAAAGAAAATAATTACAATAAGCTTAAGCAACAGATAGGTTTAGACTTGGTGAAATGGGGAAATTTGCAGTTATCTATGATTGGTAGGATTGCAACTATTAAGATGAATATTTTACCTAGAATTTTGTACCTTTTTCAGACTATTCCAATAAAATTGGGTAAGGAATTTTTTGTAGATTTGAACAAAATGGTGTTGAAATACATTTGGCAGGGAAAAAAGGCAAGAATAAAATTTAAGCTGTTACAAGATGCTAAAATGAGGGGTGGTTTTGGACTACCAAATTTTGAATTATATTATCAAGCAGCTAATTTTATGTGGATTAAAGAATGGATAACATTGAAAAATACTAGACTATTGAATTTGGAGGGACATGATTTGTTGATGAGTTGGCATGCCTTTTTATGGTACAAAGGAACTAAAATATAGGAGTATTTTAGAAGACACCAGATACGTGAAGCTTTATTTCTGAACTGGGAGAGGATTAAAAAATATCATTATTTGAAGATTCCAGTCTGGGTATCGACAATTGAAGCCTTCTCATATCCAGTGATATTTAAAGGAGAACAAATTGTTAGATACAGTGAGTTATTGGATGAAAAGGGTGATCTTAAGTTAAAACAAGATTTAGAAGATCAGGGATTTAAGATGGACTGGTTTTCATATATGCAAATACTTTCTAGATATTGAGAAGATCTCAAACAAGAAGGTATTCATAATGTTTTGACTATTTTAGATAAGATATTAATGGGTTCTGATGACCATGTAATTAAAAAGTTATATGGATATTTGTTAGAGGTAAAATTGGAAGAAGAACAAGTTAAAGAATCAATGATAGCGTGGAGGGAAAATTTTGGTTATGGTATTGATTTGGAGAAATGGCAAAAATTGTGGTCACATAACTATAAAATGACAATGTCTACAGCATATAAGGAGAATTTGTACAAGATGTTTTACAAGTGGCATTTACCCCCGATGGGGATAGCCAGAATGTTTAAGAATAAATTGGAGAAGTGTTGGAAGTGTCATCAGACCCCAGGATCTTATTACCATATGTGGTGGACATGCATAGAAGCAAGGACATTTTGGACTAAAATACACATGTGGTTGGAAAAAATGACAAAGAGACATATTGACTTTAAACCAGAGATATTTTTATTAGGGATCTTACCAGAGACATTTAATAAAGAATTGCAATATTTAATTGTGAATATTTTAACAGCGGTTAGAATTGTATTTGCAAAAAACTGGAGAGAAGATAATTGCTGATGAAGAAATTATTAGAAAAATATTGGACTGTGCTGAAATGTTTGACATTTGAATTTCTTTATTTCTTTATTTCTTTATTTCTTTATTTCTTTCTTTCTTATTTATTTATTTATTTATTTATTTATTTATTTATTTATTTATTTATTTATTTATTTATTTATTTATTTATTTATTTATTTATTTATTTATTTATTTATTTATTTGAATTTGAATTTGAATTTGAATTTGAATTTGAATTTGAATTTGAATTTGAATTTGAATACCGCCCTACTCCCGAAGGACTCAGGGCGGTGAACAGCCAAATAAAATACATATAATACAAATGTTTAAAAAACCCCATTAAAATACAATTAAATAATTGGCCCGAAAAACGAAATTTAAAACACCCCAAATTCATAAGACAAATTTAAAATTTAAAAATTTGTCTTATATGGGTTGAGCCTGAGACTGTTCCTCCCATCTAGATCTGTACAGCCTCCAGGCACCGGGACATCACTTCAAGGGCATCATTGGGGTGGTCCAGGGTGGAGATGTACAGCTGGGTGTCATCAGCGTACTGGTGGTACTTCACCCCGAAACCACGGATCATCTCACATAAATGTTGAACAGAAGGGGTGAGAGGACCGACCCTTGTGGCACCCCACATACAAGGGGCCTCGGGGTCGACCTCTGCCCCTCTGCCAACACAGACTTCAACCGGTCAGGGAGGAAGGTGGAGAACCACCGCAACACGGTGCCTCCCACTCCAACTCTTCCAGCCGGTGCAGCATGATACCATGGTTGATGGTATCAAAAGCCGCTGAGAGGTCTAATAGGACCAGGACAGAGGAGCAACCCCTGTCCCGAGCCCTCCAGAGATCATCAACCAATGCAGCCAATGCTGTTTCCGTGCTGTACCAAGGCCTGAAGCCCGACTGGAACGGATCCAGATAAGCCGATTCATCAAGGTACTGAGGGAGCTGTCGTGCTACCACACTCTCAACAACCTTCACAACAAAGCGAAGGTTGGAGACTGGATGGTAATTTGCCAATACTGCCGGGTCCAGGAAAGGCTTCTTGAGGAGAGGTCTCACCACCGCCTCTTTCAAGGCTGCGGGAAAGACACCCTCACTCAGAGAAGCATTTATAATCCCCTGGAGCCAGCCTTGTGTAACCTCCCAAGAGGCCAGCACCAACCAGGAGGGACACGGGTCCAATAAACATGTGGCAGCATTCAGTCTACTCAGTATCCTGTCCACGTCTTTGGGAGTCACAGAACCAAACTCTTCTCAGATAATATTCTCAAGACCTGTCTCCATCCTCCCCCCTGAATCTACCCTGTCAGAGTCCAGATGTTCCTGAATCTGAGCAATTTTATCATACAGATACTGTACAAAGTCCTCGGCTCTACCCTCCAAGGGGTCCCCCCATGCTTCCTGAAGGAGCAGGGAGTGGGTCACCCTAAACAGGGCGGCCGGGCGGTTATCTGATGACACAATAAGAGCAGAAAAATAGTTACATTTTGCCGCTTTTATCACCACAAGGTAAGTCTTAATATAAGACCTTACCAGTGTTCGGTCAGATTCAGACCGGCTGGCCCTCCAACCGCTCTCCAGGCGTCTTTTCCGGTGCTTCATCTCCCTCAGCTCCTCGGTGAACCAAGGAGCCAAGTGAGATCAGCGCCGAGTCAGAGGCCACAAAGGCATGACCCGATCCAAAGCTCCAGTGGCCGCCCTATCCCAGGCAGCCACAGGTCTTCGGTCGAACTGTGAGCCAGAGCCTCAGGAAACAGCCCAAGCTCCATCTGGAACTGATCTGGGTCCATCAGGCACCTGGGGCAGAACGACTTCATCGGTTCCACCTCCTTGCAGTGGGGTGTAGCAGTTTGAAGGTCAAGGCGAAGGAGGGAATGATCTGACCATGACAAGGGTTCAGTCACTATATCCCCAATATTGAGATCATTCAACTGACCAGAGACAAAAACCAAGTCCAGAGTGTTTCCCCCCATGTGAGTAGGGCCATGCACTAACTGGATCAGGTCCATAGCCATCATGGAAGCCATGAACTCCCATGCTGCCTCAGACGCTTCACCGATGGATGGCAGGTTAAAATCCCCCATGACCATAAGCCTCGGGGTATCAACCGCCACTCTGGCTATAAGCAGTTTGGGCAGGGCCGCTGCCACGTGGCAGGGAGCCAGGTATGTGATCAGCAAGCCCACCTGTACCCCATGACAGCACTTCACCAGGAGGGACTCACAACTGGCAATCTGAGGAACAGTGGCCTCCCTCAGACCAAGACCTTCTTTTATAACAACCGCCACCCCCCGCCCCTACCCTGTGACCTCGGTTGATGAAATGCGTGGAAACCAGGAGAGCACATTTCAACGAGGGGGACACCCCCCTTGACCCAACCAGGTCTCCGTAATTCCTGCCAGATCCGCTTCCCCCTCCTGAACTAGATCACAAATGAGGGGGGCTTTATTTACCACAGACCGGGCATTGCATAGCATCAGCCGAAGGCCCAGGGCCTGAGGGTCTGTGCAACCTGGGGAACGAGAGGAGCATTGGAGGCCGGAGTGCGCCACCGCTCGAAGACAGCGAGCGCACACTCCAATAACATGATATGGCCCCCTGCTCCTGCCATATCTGCCCCTCCCACCCACAGTACTGATATAATATCCATCAACAACACAAGCTCTAACCCCCTCCTTGACCCCGAGTCCCGCACCTCCCATACCATACTCTTCAGCCGGACCAGGCCTCCTCCCCCGCAGATTCTTCCCCAAACCCACACAACCCACCTCCTCCCTGAGCCCTTTAAAATCCTATCTAAAAACTTCCCCCCAAAACCCCACAAGCCCCTCTTCACACCATGCCACCTCTCAGGATTCCAAAATCCGTCATCAAGGTAGGCCCTCGATAGTGAGGAGGGCCAAACCTGCAAAAGGGGGGAGTCTTGCAGCGCAAGAAGGTCAGCAGCCGTAAACATCACAAAAAACAGAGAACAGGAAGATAAACAATATTATTTGATATGGGAGCTATTTTATCAATGGGTAGATAATAAAGAATGGAGATGAATTATTACATATGAAATGAAATTTGGATAAAATGTGTAAACATTTGTTTTTAATTAGATGAAGAACATTTGTCACAATTGAAATTTTGAAAATGTTGAGAGCACGAAATGATTTTAACCGATCAAAACACTGTCTTAAGTATATGGAAAGATGATGTTTATTATGTTGTTTTTGTTCAAAAATAAAAAACTTTTCTAAAAAAAAAAGAAGCTGGTCCCACTGAATTCAGCAGGACATCTGCCAAGTTCTGTGTGTATATATAAGTGTAGCTCTTCTTCTGGGAAAGAAAAATCCCTACACAGTCCCTTGAGTTGCTGAGTAAATCAGCAGCTGAGGATAAATCATTTGACTCAGTAGATGGGCCCAAGGGACAGCTCATTAACTGTTTTTTTAAAACTCAGCTGAGAGGGAAAAGATGGCACTGATTTAGGATGACAACTTTAGCAAAGGAATGCTGGGGAAGACTCTCTTGAACCTGGCAGAGAAGTCCCCTGAACCAAAGGGAAGGAGACAGTGAATGCATGGGATAGAGTTTTTGTAGGGCCACACAACATCTGCAAAAGGACTGCAGAGTTGATACATCAGTTATTGGCTTCACTGCTGTGATGAGCAAGTGGCAAAACACTGTGAAGATGAGAATGCAAGAGACTTGAAATTCATTACTGTGGAAGAAAAGAAGAAAACCTGAGATTTATGGAGATTGATTTCCATAAAGCAACAATAGCTAAAATGAATGGAATTTGCTTCTGGAGTCAAATGCCTGCTCAGAATGCAACAGAAAAAGAACCCCCAATCCTAAATTGAATAGATTTTCGAAAAGAAAAAGTTTAAATCGGTTTCTCCATCTGACATTCATACTCTTTGCAAACTTCTTATTGCATGGATGCAGATGAAGTAATAGGAATAAAACCCAAGAAACAATAATTTTGGGGAAACTATCATGTATTTATTGATATTAATCCATTGGTAAATTTCCCAAGAGTCTCAGGGAGTTTAGCATAGGAAAATAAGAGGGGGGAAAAGAGTGGAATTTAATGTTTGCAAGGCTTCCTTGTAAGAAAGTAACTTTCACTAAGAAGACTTAACCCATAGGTCACTGTTGTCCTAGGCAAAAAAACCTTAGGACTGTGGTCAGAGACACCTTGGCTATCATCAAGGTCTGGAAAGGCTTCAATACAGACTATAGGTTACCACCATCCTTCAGTTCCCTTGCTGTTGTACGCTCCCAACTTTCTCTTCTAGAAAAAGAGATGGATATGGATATCTAAATTTAAATCTAAATCACATGCATATAAACCAAGTTAAAAGCATTAAAATATGATATATGCAAGTACAACAACTACCTTTTACAACCTATACACCCACAGACATAGTACATACACAAACATGTATGCATATATACTGTTGTGTCCCATTTTCCTAACTTTTCTTCCAGAAAATCTGTTGAAATTTCTTATACAATGTAGTAGGTCTTTCTGAGTGGTATGGTGGTTGTACTATTTGATTGGCATGCTTAATGAACCTGGTCCAAAACCTAGAAGAAGGTTTTTTTTTTACCATTCTTATTTCTCTATGCTATTTGTTAAGGATATTATTGAGTTACACCCAAAGTTGTGGCTTATGAAGCAGAGTACTGTTAGAGTTTTACGCACAGAAACAGTTTGAGAGTAATTGTGAATAACATACAGACAAACTGGGTTTTATAGTATTTTACTATTAGGGAACAGCAAAAATCATACTCCTTTAACAATTCAAGTCTTAGCCATATAAAGTGCAATATAAAATCAATCCAGGGATATAAAATCTTACCAGTTTGTAGAAAAATACAAGGAACAATCAGGAACAATATAAAAACAGTTCAATAAATATCAGAAAGCAGTAATCATGATCAAACAGTTGACCATAGAGAGATCAAAAAGAGTTACAGCGTAGCAGCAAGTAAAAATGGTGTAGTGTTCCCATCTAACCATACTTTAGCTCTCCTTAAATACATTGGCTACAGAGCTCAGCCAATCAGAATGCACAATGACTCAGCACAGTTCTTAAAGCTACATAATACATTCACATAATACAAACATACAATGTTGGCTTATACATTTCCTAGCCAACCAATTAGGCAATAACCATTTCCTAACACTATTTCTTTTCCTTTCCTTTTGTGGCCCTAGCCAAGCTACAAGGACATCAGTAGGATACATTCTGTAGCATTGAGCCATATGCTCTCTGTAGTATAAATAAGATTATTTGGCATTCTCTTCTCCAGATGCTGCCTAAAACCTGAAGAGCTGTAGGATGGTTGTGTGATGCTCCTTCAGTTCATAGCTGTAGATGATTAGACAAGAAAACTTGTTGATTATCTTTTTCCCCTCCTTTTGGATCTGCATGTGTGTGGTATTGTAAATAAAACATGGGTGTCAATCAATTGCTCTATCTTTCTTACTTCAATGATGCGGACAACAGTCTGTGGATCATATTAGCTATTATGTTGTTATTGATAATAATTAGCCCCCTTTGAATGGGGATTGCTTCTTTAAGGGCACAGGATTTGGATTTTTACCTGACTGGTATGGGGGTCTTTAACTTTTCACCCCAAATTCTCTGCTCTACATAAAAAGCTCCTGTGGCATTTTGGGTAACCTTCATATACCTCCTACCAGGTACTCTGGAACTAAAGCTTGTCATCTTGGGTTTCAGACACAGCTACATAATCTATTACATTATATTCTACAGTGCAAAAAACTATTCTTTCTGAAACATTTTCCAAGATAGGAAAAAAAAAAACATTTCTTTAAACAATTTTTTCTACCTTATACAAATCAATCTCCGTCTATGCACAGGCAGTGGTGGGATTCTGCCAGTTCTAGGCAGTTTGGCTGAACCCTTTGTTAAATTGCTGGCTCGCCCCGCCGCTTGCCCCTTGCCCTGCCCCTTTGCACCACTGGGCGAGGGGTGGGCGAGCCAGCAATTTAACAAACGGTTCGGTGTTTTTTTTATAATTTTATTGGCCTTGCAGCTGCTGCGGGGCTTCAAAGGGCCACCCTACAGCTGATCAGTGTTAAAAGAAAACAAATGAGTAGACCAACGCCTGCAAAAATAAATGGGTAGACCCAGTGGTGGGATTCTACTTCGGTAGAACTGGTTGTTAAGTAGTTAAGTAATTAAGCCAGTGGTTGCCAAAGTGGGCAGTACCGCCCCCTGGGGGCAGTGGAATGACTTAGGGGGTGGTAAGAGGCAAGGGGGCAGCGGGAGGGGGGCTAAGTGGCAAGGAGGTGGCTCCCACCCTTTGGCTGTGCCTCACAGCACTTACCTCTTTGCAAGCAAACAGCAAGAAAAAACAGCCCCTTCAGCTTTAGCATCGGTTAATTAGCACAAGTTAATTAGATCGGCCTCCCGACTCTCAGCTGATTTGCTCTCAGCTGTTTTGCCAGGGCTCTGTTGCTATCTGCAAAGAGTGCTGGAGCAGATTTTTTTCCCCTAGTTATGCTGAAAAAGCTAAACTAAAAGTAAAGCAGGGTCTTTGCTGCAAGATGACAAAATGAGGCAGAGAGAGATTTCTTTTACTTTTTCCTCACCAAAAAAGGTAGGTGCAAAACTGCAAACAATGGGAAATTTAGGGCAAAAGAGGAGAGTTCAAGATTTTAAAACACAAAAGAAAAAAAGCTCTATTTAACTAGGGAATTGTACTAATTGAGATACTATTAATTGTATATTGTGTTGAAAGCAGAAATGGTTAAGTTGTGGTTTGGAGGAATATATGGGGGAAATTATTTGGTTTATTATTATTGCTAAATATAATTAATTGATTTGTAAGAAATTGGATTGCATGGAAATAATTGGAATATTCATGTTCATATTGATTAATATACAAAAAAATAGTTATATAACTAATTGATTTATATTAAAATGTTGAATTTGTATTTAAACAACTGTATTACATAATTACATAATTAACCAATGTGAGGATGGATATAAAAATAGATGACAATGGGAAGGGGTGTAATATAGAATAGAAGGGAAAAATTGAATTTGATTAAGATTAGAGATGAGGATGAAGGGTAATATTGGTTTTTTAAAAAAATAGATGAGGAATAAATATGGCAAAAAGGAAATATAGAAATTGTAAATTTAATTGAAATGACTAAACACTGTTTAAACTTGTGAACACTGTTTAAACTTGTGAACAAATACTCTGTTCAAAGAAAATACATTGTATGTTTGTATGTGTGTTTCTAATTATTGCTATTTATTCATATTTGTTCTCTTTTATTTTTTAAAGTTTAACAATTCATTCTTTATCTTAATATCTTTATATTTGTTTGGGGTTGGCTTTCTTCCCTTTCATCTTTTTTATTGTACAGCAATCTTTCTCCTCAAACCTACCACCTCTCTATTTTCTTTCCTTCTTACTTTCTCTTCCCCCCACTCTTCTTGTCCTCCCTACTTCCTCTTCCTCTTTCTTTCTCCTTCTCCTCCTCTCTTCCTTCCTCTCTTACCCTCACTCCTACTCTAATTTCCCTTCCCTTCCTTCATCCCTCTCTATTGCTGTATCCTTTTATGCATATGGACTACTCAGAGGGCTGAAAAAGTTATTTTTGACTGGTCCTCGCACTTTTGACCAGTCCTCAAACTTACAACTGTCCTCACATTTTATGTTTTTGCTCTATCTTGTCACCATGGTGAAGAGAAGCAGTTGTGAAATGAGTGAGACGGTTGTTAAGAATGCTACAATGGGCATAAATGATGACCAGTCATAAGTGCGAAGACCGATCACAAGTGCGAGGACCTGTCAAAAATCACTTTTTTCAGCCCTCTGGGTAGTCCCTATGCAGATAGCCACACCCACCCGGTCACATGACCAGCTAGCCACGCCCACCCGGTCACATGACCAACTAACCACACCCACCCGGTTACATGACCAGCTAGCCAGGCCCACCCAGTCACATGACCACCAAGCCACATCCCCAACTAAGCCATGCCCACAGAACTGGTTGTTAAAAAAATTGAATCCCACCACTGTGCACAGGTTTTAAAATATGCTTTATTGGCAGCCTGAATCCCCCTTTAATAAAAATGCCTGAGCACTTGCTATAAATAGATGTGAGATGAGCTGCATTCACCTGTTGCTTGGCTTTTGCAGATAATCGCACTGTCAGGAAAAGTTTAGCTAAAAGGTTCTGCAAAGCTCTGCTAAAGGACTATTGTTTCAGCCTTAGTCAATGAACACTAAACCATAATCATCATGCTTCAGTGAGAATTAATTCAGGCTATATCCATAAGAGATTCTTTCTATTTTGGGAAGCTATTTATATTTTTTTATATTGACATTCTCCATTTGCCAAACAATCTGATAAATAACCCAGTAATTTATTCACTTCCCCTGCCCCAATTATAACTTGCAATCAAATATCACAAAGTTTGTTTCTTAGCTGTTTTAGGAAGCTGTTGGCTTAAATTTGCTTTTTCTTTTTTTTAAAAAAAGCATTTTTTTCTGTAACTGAACCTAAGTGGCTGTGGTTTAGCAGTAATAACAGGAATGAGTAAAGTAGATATCCTTGAAGGACAGGGGAAAGCTTTAGGTCTTCATGGCTTCAGTCTCTTAGGCCGGTGACTATCTTGTAAGGGTGACAGTGCCTCTATATGTTCATCCCACCTGCATGGCAACACTAAGCCACCCAAAAGCTGTTGATCTGATGATTTTGGATCAGAGCTTCTGTTCTGGCACTTTCTGTAAAGAGACAGAGTCAAAAGATGCTTGCTAGGGAACTGTCAGATAAGAGATTGCATAACCCACAACTGGATAGTAGGTGGGCAAGAGGCTCAGAAGAGACCTTCACTAATGCCTCAGGCTGTAAAGGAGATGGTGAGAGAATTGTACTTTAAGACGTGCAAGATATGAAGTATTACAATAATGTTGAATGAACTCATCTGGTTGTGTTTCCTGTCTGGTGTACCTAGGAAAGCTGAGATCAATCTTGCAAGTCTGAAAGGTCTCCCAAGCAGTGGTGGGTTTCAAAAATTTTTACTACTGGTTCTGTGGGTGTGGCTCGGTGGGTGTGGCATGGCTTGGTGGGTATGGCAGGGGAAAGATACTGTAAAATCTCCATTCCCTCCCCAGTCCAGAGATAGGTAACTGAAAAATCCCCATTTCCTCCTGATCAGCTGGGACTTGGGAGGCAGAGAATAGATGGGGGCGGGGCCAATCAGAATTTTTACTACCGGTTCTCTGAACTACTCAAAATTTTCGCTACCGGTTCTCCGGAACTGGTCAGAACCTGCTGAAACCTACCTCTGCTCCCAAGGTCTTTCCCACATACCATTATACTTTCCTTGTCCTGGAACTTTTAGATGTGTT
Source organism: Pantherophis guttatus (assembly GCF_059756535.1). Lineage (NCBI taxonomy): Eukaryota > Metazoa > Chordata > Lepidosauria > Squamata > Colubridae > Pantherophis > Pantherophis guttatus. Next base: position 175,902,363 of record NC_142064.1, read on the forward strand.
TCTATAACATGGAATTCTGAAGAAGGTAAATAGAGAATTTTGGAGGGGAAAAAATCTTTCTGTTTCTCTTGCATTTAGGAGGTTGCATAAGAACTCGGAAGGATTAAATGCGTCTTCTACACTTCACCCATGAAGAGGAAACCTCAATATCAGCATGAAAATAGCAGCACCAGCTTGTTTCCCCCCTGAAATTCCATAAACCGGACCTTTACTCTATAATTCCATAAACCGGACACTCCACTCTAAGTGGTAATGCCCTCTTGTCATAAATTAACCATGGGTAAATATATCTTAAAGCTTCAGGCTGTGTTTTCATGAGATGTTTACCCATGCTTAACTAAGCCACAGTTCTGCTCAAAATTGAATTAACTCACGTTTTCTAACTCTGCACAATATAGACAATATACTTTAGCTAAATTGTGGTTAGGCAGTCTCGTTGAAGATATATTATGAACACAGCCCCAAGTTCTAGCTAATGGCTACTATCACTAATTAAATTCTACAGTATGTGTCAGAAGTGGAACCTACTGTTCTCATAACTCATTTAAAGAATGCATCTCTTACTACCTTGCCATTTCTTGTTTGCTTGCTTGCTAAGTAAAAAGTCAATTGACCTGAATCAAAGAAATTCCAGAGAGTAATTATAAAAAGGTTATATGTATATTATTTAGTGTTTTTTTACTTCCCTAGCTGCAGAAAATAAGGAACAATTTACATTAAGAAGGGGTATAGAAAGCATCAATTGGCATAACGCTCTAATTGCAGTTCAGACTCTGCATATTAATATTTTAAATTCATAAAATTGCACTAGTAGAATGAAGTTGTCAATCACATGTCTGAGTTGAATATAGCTGGAAAAAATATCCTAGATCCAAGCTTCAAAAAGACTGTGAATAAAGTTAAACCAGCAAACCTGAAGGATAATTCCATCTCTTCTCATTAAAACAGAATGCAAGCCCACATGATACTTTCAAAAATAACTAATAAGATTTGAGTATACTCTTATTTAGAAGTGTTTTGGCCAGTAAAGAACAAACAATTACTTTAAAACATTAAAATGGCACATCTGATTATTTTAAGCTATGCATTATGCAAAGAAGGAAATAAACTGTACATTTCTTATGCTACCAAATTGTTTTAAAGCCTTTTGAAATTACAGAGCTCACTACCCCATCCCATACCATTGAAATAAGCCAAGTATACTTTCTTTCATCTGATTAAACCTCCTCCACTAGTCTTTATAAGCGTAGAAAGATTCCAGCTCTGTTAAAAAAAAAAAGCAGAAGCTTTTGGTTAGCAATTCTCTCTGTAGCATCAGCCTTTTGAAAACTCCTAGGTTAATATTCAGTCTAGTGTTCTCTGAATAATTTAAGGATCTATTTCCACAATATCTTAAAACAGGCCATATTTACAACAGTTGCAATGCCTGGGGGTCATGTGTTCACCTTTTGCGACACCTGATGAGCAAAGTCAATGGGGAAGCCACATCCACTTAATGATCCTGTTACTAATTTAACAACTGTAGTTATTTATTTAACAACTGTGGCAAGAAAGGTTGTAAAGTGGGGCAAAATTCACTTAACAACTGTCTCACTCAGCAAGAGAAATTTTGGGCTGTGTACAACTGTGTACAACTGTGGTCGTAGGTCATGGACTATCTGTACATCAGCATTAAACCAATTCAAGGAAGATTCACCTTTAATGGGAAGAGTTGTGATAAAACAAATGTATTGCATGTTGAGGGTCCAAGACAAGGTCTCTGGCATTTTTATATATTCTTGAGAAATATTCATAAGTGAAACCTTGGAGATTTGATGTGGGCAATATTCAGCTATGTTGACTGATTTCAATAAAAGTTGTTTCCTATATCACTTTAGAATCAAAGATCTGTTTAAGTCATCAGATCAAAGCATCTACCACAACTCTCTCTAGTCTCTCCTGTCCAATGAAAGGGAAATTATGAACTCTCTAGATCACGGGTGTCAAAGTTGATAGCGTCATGTGACATCATGTGACATATCATGCTGTTTTTTGCCTTTGTGGAGCCAGGGTGGGCGTGGCCTGTGCGTGATGCATCTGGCCCGCAGGCCACCAGTTTGACACCCCAGCTCTAGGTAATTGGTTTCATTTTCAGAATGCTTATTATTAGTTTCCCTAATATTTAACCAGACTCTGATTTCCTAAAGATCATTATTCTGTGTCCTATATTCTAGGTCATGACTTTTTTTGAGGGGGCAAGGTGGGGGGATTATACAACCAGTATAATCATTCAATGAACCATTCATTCAATTTTTTTCAAATTAAACACATTTTGTTCTTTCTTTTTTCATCTCATCATTTTATTTAGAGCCAAAGACATCCAGTTCTCTCAATCACTCTTCTGAGGATTTTAGTTCTAAACCCCTGGAAATCCACATGCCAAGAATTCCTCCATAATTCAGATTGCCTCACTTATGTGATCTGCAGTCGTAATCTGGGTGAGGATTGAGGAAGCATCCCAGAGCACCAATTCCACAGGAGAAATATATCATCCAATTATGCTCTTGGTTTTCTTGCAGCATTATAGGTAGTTATCTCCTCCCCTTGCATTGTTTGAGGAGTAGACAAATGTAAATTTATTCAGCTGTTTGATCAGCCAGAGGGCTAACAATTCCCTTCGGTGGTGAAAGGACTGGGAAGTGAGCCAAGTTTTTTTGCATTTGCTTGGGTGCTCTCTTGAGGGAGATTCAGGTTTTGTCTTTCCCAAGCTTTGGCTAACTCTAAATTTGCTTTTTATCTTTTTAAAGTTCCAACTCCTTTCATGCTTTTCTCTCTTTTCATTAGCAGAATGTCCTTCTTCATATTTCCTGCATTTTTCTTTCCAGGAGAGTGGTTTGAATTGGTTTTAGAGGTTGCCAGCTGCCCTCACCTCCCCCCCCCTTAGGGTAAACTTTGTTCTTTTCTATGGCTTTTGGTTCTTCTGCTCTCTGTTCCTGGTGGTATTTAAAATGGTTGGGGGCAAGAAAACATCTTTTCTTTCACTTTATAGAAGTATTTCCCCACTACTTACTTTTTAAGAAGAATTCAAGAGATCAGGAGATGACTGATTTTGCATATTTACTCTTGAGAAAAGAAGACTGGGGGAGTAATGTCACATCAAAGAAAGTCAAGACCTATCTTCCATCGTTCCAGATAGCAGGATATGGAAGAATTGATTTAACTCACAGGAAGGCATATTCCAGGGGTAAAATGCTCCCAGTTCGGACCGGCTCGGTGAGTAGGTAGCAATGGCGGCGGGCAGTTCAGAGAACCGGTAGCAAAAAACCCTGCCCCTGCCCCCCTATGCCCAGCTGAGCCGCACGATCATCAGAGGCTTTTTTTCTTTTAAATGCCTCTGACTCTGACAATCCCAGCTGAGTTGCCTAATCATCAGAGGGTTTTTAAAAAACCTTCTGCCATCAGGCAACTCAGCTGGGATCGTCAGAGTCTTTTGAAAGCATTTTTTACATGGTTTTACATATTAAAAATGGTTTTAAAAGTAAAAAAAAAAATGGCCACACCCACTCAGTCACATTACCCCCCTCCACCAAGCCACACCCACAGAACCGGTAGTAACAAATTTTAGATTTCACCACTGGCATATTCCAACTGAATGGTGGTGGGGGGGAGGGGGAGAATTCCTAACAGTAAAAGCAGTTCAACAGCAGAACTGTTAATGTACAAAGATCTAGCCCAATAAATACTCAGAGACAATGGTATGTATCAATCATTATTTATTTGTCCAACTCTGTTCACTTGCAGGTGGAGTTGAAAAAGAAGAACAGTCTAATGCCTTGTGTATGCCCCTTATATACCATGGAGGCGTGGTCAAAGGTAAGAGGAGTGGTAATGGAAATAAAAAAGTGGGTGTTAACCTTGACAATATAGAACAAGGGGTGTTATGGATATATTAGGCATTTATATGTGACAAGAACCAACTGGGAAAGGGAAGAGAGGCTCCTTTTCACTGGATGTGGTCAAGCAGAGTTAGATAATATTCTCTCCAGGTTGGTTTAATTTGGATACCTGCACTGAGTATGGGTTGGAGTCAGTGTCCTAAATTGCCCTTATAAATTTATAATTCTTTGATTCTTGTGTTCACTAATCTCCTTCCCATAGCAGAAATTACATTAGTCATATATCACACTCTGCAATGATATTAGTAAAAAACCAAAATAGAGAGAAGGACAGCTTGAAAATAAACATAAGAGCAATAAGAAGCCTTTTCCAAGCTATCCACCTAAACACATGAAAAGGCAAGTAAAAACTATGTGAAGATTTTACAAATATCATTTCTTCCCTTTGCATGTAACTCTTTCATTAATGTCTGGTCAGCTTGGTCTGAAGGGGAGTGCTTAGAACACATAGAGACTGGAACGCTGCTCATTTGGGACTGCTGTTTCATGGAGGAAGCTACTTGGATGGGCCACCCAGCCTGTAATAATAGCATTATCAGACACATGGACTAGCTCCTCCTACAGTTCTACTTTTTACCTGGTGTTTCCTTTCTTCACAAACACTAAACAGGAGCGGCATGGGTGGACTACAGAAAACATATAACATGCATATATAAAATTGATTTTGGGTTCCGTGTAATTTAAAGCAACAGAAACCATTGTGATACACAATAGAAATAATTAAGCATTGAAGTAGTCCATCTAAGTGGCCCATGAGAATTTCCATGGAGTCTGTGGTGTTCTCTTAGTTTCAGACAAAGTAGCCATCATAGAGTTAAACTATATTTACCTGCCACTCAAAAAAAAAAAAAAAAAACAATACAAGAACTAAGAAGGGAACAAAAAGACCAGAACACACCCAGTCTAGTAGCCAATACCCAAAGAATTAGGGATTAGCATCAGACAAACAAGCAGAAAAGAATATACTAATTAAGAACTATTAAGGATAAAAAAACATATCCCTGCCTGTATTGTACATAAACAGGGAGTAAACCCTACATTTTGGGGTACTGAGGATGTTATTTACTTTGACAATGAACTATCTGCTGCAAACAACCAAGCCCAGAAAGCACCAAGGATTCCACAGTTCAACCCTGAGATACAGACATTCTCTTCTATTAAAAGGCTTGGAGTTGAGACCCCCCCCTCCTTCTCTCTCTCTCTCTCTCTCTCTCTCTCTCTCTCTCTCTCTCTCTCTCTCTCTCTCTCTCTCTCTCACCACACACACATTTTTAAAAAGTAGATTCTAGTTTCCATAGTGACCAGAGTTAGCAGCTCTCTTCTTTTTTCTCCTTCTGGAAACATCTTAGATTTTTTTCCTCCTAAGATTCAGTACAGAATAGTAAAGAATGTATAATTTGGTATGCTATCATAAATTCCATAAATTTTGATTAGAAATTATACTGTTTTTGAAAATCTTTTATTAAAGGTGAAATGTAAGAAAATCACAATCTACTCTGTATGACGGCTTCATTTCATAGCCAATTAACCAGGCTATGGAAGTGGGTCATTACCAGACAGGCTTTTATAAAGAAGACTGCAGTGATGATCTTTTATGCAACTGCATAACTAAATGCATAACTAGATTAGGTGCAAAGTAACTGAACAGTTTACTGTATTCTTCTATTTCCCTTGATCTGTCATGCTGCCATCTAGTGGAACTATTTCTTACATACATACATTTTTCACAATTTTTTATATTTGGGTTAATTGCAACATAGGGAGCAATGTAACCAGTTTTAAATAATCTTTAAATAGAGCTCAACTGCATTTTGGGAAGTAAAGCACTGCTGCTGGAGAAAAAAGCACCTCCATAAATTAGCTAAGCATTTGATGCTGTCAATCACATTTTCCATCTAGAAGGAAAAGTGGAAATATTGTAAGAGATATGAGATTGCTATCCAGGGGGAGATAGATTGTGTTTTCTGTAGACATTGAGAAGAAAAAGATTAAGAATATGATAAAATAAGAATCATTTCCATAACTCAAGTAGAACAAATTAGGAGATAGTTTGATTTGGAAGAATATGATACTTAATTTTTTGAAAGCGGAAGATAAAAAAGAATTCAAACTTTAGGTTACATGAAATTAGTACTATCAGCTTTAGAAGCTCCAATACTGCCACCTTCTCATGTGTTGGAAAGTAGGAGAGGGGGTTAGTAGACATAATAGCGTTCTTTCTGTCGATCAAGGTCAAGGCAATCTCGCATCTGGAGAAGGAGTGGTCCGGGGGCTGGATCGGGATGGAATGGACATTGATTGGAGCATGTGACCAACTGGGTGGAAAAGGGGATGGTTTTGGGGGGCTTTGATTTATGGGGGAAAACCCGGGCTTTTCAGATTCAGGTTTCCCCAGATGTGCCAGTTTGCCTATTCTAGTAAAGAGAACTTTGGAAAATGCTTGCTTCCGCGTCTTTACTTGGAGTTGGGTTTTTTCTAGAATGCTGACATTACACTCTCTGACTCTCAAAACATCTTTTCTAACTTCTGAGAGTAGGTCAGGCTTCCTAATATCATCCTCCTCCTCCTCCTCCTCCTCCTCCTCCTTCTCCTCCTCCTCCTCTTCCTCTCCTTTCTCACCATTTCTATATTATCCCTCTGTGTGATCTGATAGGCACAGATAGATAAATAAATTCTAAAGGTTAACAAATTGAGTGGCCTTTAATATTCATCTGTGGCAGCTTCAGCAAACCACCATTGTAACACACATACACACACACAGCAACAATCTTCATTTGTTTGAAGCTTTGACTTTAGAAAGACCTTCAAATAATGGATTTGGATTAATTAAGGAGAACACAGCCACACAAACAGCAATCACTGGAACTAATGTTATTGCAAAGCCTAGATGTATAGTATAGTCAGCAACTTCAATGTGCCAGGGTCTTGTCTAATTTCATGTCTCTTTTTTTTCCAGTTCCTCATAACCAATAATCATTGGCTCAAGACTTCCATAGAATTTCTATCTCTACCTCAGATAAGCCTGAGCTCACCAACATCTTTTCCGTTTATGGCTATATAGCCGTGATGCCGAACCTATGGCACACGTGCCACAGGTGGCACACGGAGCCATATCAGTGGGCACGCAAGCATTGCCCTAGCTCAGCTGCAGCACACATGCGCGTACAAGCCAACTGATTTTTGGACCTTCTGGGCCAACCATAAGTTGGCAAATGGACCATTTCCAACCTCCAGAGGGCCTCCAGGGGGGTGGGGAAGGCCGTTTTCAACCTCCCCAGGCTCCTAGAAAGCCTCTGGAGCCTGGGGAGGGTGAAAAATCGCCCTACCAGGCCCACAGTGCCATCGCATGCCAAAAACGGGGGGAGCACGGGGGGTGTCACTTGTGCATGCGCGGGGAGGCGTATTGACTTGTGGGCATGCACCCCCCCGCACTCCCCCTCCTTTTGGCACGTGACGGCCAAACGGTTAGCCATCACTGGTATATAGGAACTACAATGCATACTATCAGTATTTATCCTATGGCCATAATCCTGGTTTTCATTAATGTGTTAAGATTTTTTAAATATATATATATATTCAAAATTAATTTTTATAGTGAAAATTAAATGTTGGGTCAAAGTGTTCCAAACCAATTTTCTTTTTGACATGCTTCCCCCGCCCCCCCATGACCAGAAAGCAATATTCAATCACAAGAGAAGCAATCTGTGTTTGTGATGTTATAGAATAAATGCAGGTTTTCCACTGCAGTGAAATGTGACCCAGAAGAATAACATTAAAGGGCAGTGTTAGTTGCTTCAGGAGGGTTTGAGTTTGTTTTTTTAAAAATGGTTGCACTAATGTTGCAAATGTTTTTGTAATAAGAATCAGTGTGCTTGTCTTCAGTAAAACAAATTCAACTCTGCTTCTATAAGCTGCAGTAGATTCCCAGACACAAAAGAGGTACCGTACATTCCTAATACATATATGTTTAATGAATTCAGTTTATTGGGGGATTAACTGATAGAATGTTTTGACAGAACTTAATTATTCTTAGTGTGATAAAGTAATAAATTAGAGGCAACTGGGAGGATTAGTAAATAAAACATTTATTTTCTATAATTAAGACCTCGCTTACTATTCCAAAAAAAATAGGTTACGTTATCTACAGATAGTTGACTAAATTTTCTCTTTTTGCTTGCATGGCCCAGTTTTCTTTTCAGAAAGCTAAAGGGAGAAATGCAATTATAGGTAGAACAGACCAATTCAGAGTTTTCACCCAAGGCTTAATTTTATACTGTCATGGTTTCTATAAGATTCCTAAATTGTTGGACAAAAACTTAGCTCTCTTGAGGAGTCCATAATGCTGGGGAAAGTAGCAGGAAAGAGAAGACAACAATGACCAGCAACAAGATGGATGGACTTGATTGCAGTGGTTGTGAGTACACCTTTCAGAGACCTGAAGGACCAGGTTGGTGACTAATTATTATGCAGATCTACCTGTTTTTTTACGAGAAGAGTCCTCCATTCGTCTAACCGCAATAAAATACTTTATGCCACCAGACTCCAAATTTTGGGCTTAGATCACTTAGAACTACTCCGACTTCAGTCTGACCTAAGCATAGTACATAAAATTATCTGCCACAATGTCCTTCCTGTCAATGACTACTTCAGCTTCAGCCACAACAATACACAAGCAAATAATAGATACAAACTTAAGGTAAACCGTTCCAAACTCAATTGCAGAAAATATGACTTCAGTAACAGAGTGGTCAATGCCTGGAATGCACTACCTGACTCTGTAGTTTCTTCCCCAAACCCCCAAAACTTTAACCTTAAACTGTCTACTGTTGACCTTACCCCATTCCTAAGAGGTCTGTAAGGGGCGTGCATAAGTACACCAGTGTGCCTACCGTCCCTGTCCTAATATTCCTTACTTACTCTTTTCATGTATTCAAATTATGTTTATACTTTTACCTGTTATCTTATATATGCTGACAAATAAAATAAACTTATGAAACTTATAAAACTTATAATTAATCAAAGCTCCATATAAGCTATATATATATTTAGCTTAAAAATCTCAATTCAATACAACCAAGCATGCTTCAATACAATGTGCAGACACTCTTCCAAAATGCTGATGTTCTAGAATGATTTTGCATCAGATGGGCTAAATTGGAAAGAGGAGCATGGGCTACTTCGCAAGACAGTGACGACATAACTCAGAAGTTCAATCCTTAGCTACATATATACTCTTCTATTGACACACAATATTTGACTTGGGATCTGACTTTGAATAAAGGGGAACTATCATTTGTTATCATTTGGAAAGTACACTTAGGTTCATACAACCTAAACTTGTATCAGACTTTTTTCACAGCCACATCATATTGCTCATACCGATTGGTCTATAATTAATTACTATTGTGGGACTGTTTTCATAAATATTATTAACAAGACATATATTGTCTATCCCTCCTGTGTACTTAATTTCTGTTTCTTAATGTTTCTATTATAGTATTAAATCACAGTTGCCTTTGTATACTGTGTTAAATGTTCAATAAAGACAAATGCTCTATACATTAATGTATAGACAACAAAGATTTTCTTCATTTGTAATGTGTGTCCAAATTATTTTTGAAGTGCTGCACTGCCCTATTATTTATTTATCTGTTGTTTACTTACTGGATTTTGAGGCTGCCTGGCTCCACAACAACTCTGAAGAGCTTACAATTTTTGTTTTTAAAGAGGAGCGTATAGCAAAAAGGAGAACATCTGTAACACAGAACCAAAAAGAGCAAAAAACGAAATCAAAGGGGTTTAACCTACCATCCTAACTAAAGACCTGGAGGAAAAGTTAGGCCTTGAGCAGTTTATGGAAAGTCAAAAGGTTGGGAACAATACAGATCTCTATTTGGTATTCAATGAAAGCATTTTCAACCCAGTCACCACCAATAACAAATAAGTGCAGTAAACTACATTTTCAAGTCTTTAACGTACACTTGATACAGAAAATATAGTGGTCTAACTACTCTGCTTTTATAATCAGTGTGCTATAATCTCTAGTCATCCAGGTGGATATTGACTTGATGATATTGCATTAGATGACAATAACCCTTTGGTTTATAGACATGGATTATTTGTAACTTTTTCAAGGTGACTTCCTTTATTACGGCAAATTAAGAGAACAAAGAGCTGGAACAAAAGCATGGAAATCTTTTCCTATCAACCTTCAACAGGCCTGTTCCATGCAGACAAGCCATTCTTTGATTTGGTGATGGCATGAATTAAAAGCACATTCATCTTTTGGTAAAGAACATTTTGTCAACATAGATTAAGATTCCATTTTGTCATCCTTACTATAGCCAGTGGGTGAAAAAAGCAAGTGTGTGCAGCCAAAAAGGAAAAATGAGATTGGAATGTAAAAGACTTTATTAGAAGCTAAAGATCAAAATAAGTCTGAATTGTGTAAATGGAATGTGAATGTTGGCTGCATACAGATTGTTTCTTTTTCAGAGAAACTTCTTCCTCCAAGAATGATAAAAGTATCCCCCCCCCCCCCGTATATCAGCCTTTTGCTGTAGGCGCCAGAGATTATTACAATATGCAATTCTGAGGTCATATTGATCTATGGGATACTAGGAATGACTAAGCATGTCTATGGATAGCTAAACATGTCTGTTTCCACTTAATTTTGCAGTACCTATTTTCTGATCTCCTCTAGGTTAAACCTAATGCGTTTAGGTAATTAGCTTGCAAAATACCCTTCTTAGTGTGGCACTGATGTTTTTAAAGAGGAAGGACAATCTTGGTAAGTTTTTCTAATAGAAACGTAGGCTTTATGTGTATTATCACAAGTTTTCAGAGACAGATACAGTGTTCTTCTAGCTTCCAATTGCATAGGTTTGTCTCCCAAAGTCCCTGATAAAAAAGTAGTGTCGAGGAAGGAACAAAAAGAATCATAGTATCACGCTGCCCTGTCCCTAGTTTTCTGCAATACCTCAGGTTTTCCACTGGTATTCAAGCAAACTTGAATTAATCCAAACAATATTTGGAAGGGAGAGACTCTGATGACTTACCATATTTTTCAGAGTATAAGATGCGCCTTTCCCCCCTAAAAGGGGGTGAAAATTTAGGTGCATCTTTTACACCAAATGTAGCCCTGCCCACCCCATGGCCCCCACCCTTTGGCCTCTGCCTCCCAGCAGTTTACCTCCTTGCAGCAAGCAGCAAGAAGAAACAGTTCATTTCAGCTTCAGCACAGCTTAATTAGCACAAGTTGATTGGATCTGCCTCCTGACTCTCAGCTGTTTTGCACGGGCCTCTGCTGGTTGCTGCAAGGAGGTAAATTGCTGGGAGCAGATTTTTTTTTTCTTGTGCTAATCAAGTTATGCTGAAAACAAAAATGAAAGTAAAGCAGGCTATTTGCTGTTTGCTGCAACAAGGCAAAATTGCTGGGAGGCAGAGGCAGATTTCTTTTTCTTGTTTTCCTCACTGAAAAAGGTAGGTGTGTTTTATAGTCCAGAGCATCTTATATTCTGAAAAATACGGTAATCAATCCAATATTTCATTGTAGAGTCCATTTTTAAAGTAGTCAATTACATTTCTTTTTATAACAGCCCTATGGTCTTTCTCCAAGCTCTTACCATATTGGAAGAAAGGGATTTTTGTAGTTGGCGGTGCTTTTCTTGATTGGATCAGAAAAGTTTGGCCTCAGGAATTAAATGTTATGGTGAGATTATGAGCTCTGCTTTGTTAGTTTTGGCAGTAGGAGTAGCTGGTCTTGCTGTTTGCTTTCAAGCCAGCATGGCTATAAATCCCTGGCCTCTCAGAAATGCAAACCTCATTCAAGAATTAGAATTAAAGAATTAGCAGTAAAAAAAAAAGCTTCAAGAATTTACTATTGCTTAGATACTGAAAAGAAGTTATATACAGAAAAATAAATTAAAACAGGAAAAAATAAGGTTCTTATTGTGGGGATAAATTAAAACAGGGAGTGCTATGTAGACTATCTTCAGCTTCTATATAGAAGACAGAACGAAAATGTTTAACATAGAGCCCTGCCCCCCCTCCCCCCCCACACATCTTATATTCTGTCTTCTGGATAGAAGCTGAAGGTAGTCTACATAACGCTCCCTGTTTTAATTTATCCCCACAATAGCAACTTGATAAAGTAGCTTGTCATAGTTTGGTTATGTCATGAAAGCTGATTCACTCAAAAAATCAATCATGCTGGGAGTGATCATGGAAAAAGGAGAAAGAACTGCCTTAGTACCCCTGGCTGGAAACTATAAAGGATGACACCAGGATGACCATGGCGGATCGGAAGGAGGCAGTGCAAGACAGAAAGACATGGAAAGTGCTGATCCATAGAGTGGCCGAGGGTTGGACATGACTGAATGGCTTACAACAACAATGAAGGTAGTTTGGATTGAGAAAGTATAAGTGTCTCAAAGTCATCCAGTGAATATTTATGGCTAAGAGTGAGCTAGAATCTGGGTTTCCCTACTTTTAATCCAACATCATATCCACTTTATTGCACTGGTATTCTTTCATGCATGCTGTCTCTTCCTTTCACTCTGACACAGATTTAAATCTTAAAACTTTTTCTCTTACACTTTTGAGTAAATGGACTCTTGGCTATTGTTTCCCCAACTTTCCGCAGAAATAGCAATAGCAATAGCACTTAGACTTATATACCGCTTCATAGTGCTTTACAGCCCTCTCTAAGCAGTCAGCATTGTTGCCCTCAACAATCTGGGTCCTCATTTTACCACCGAAGGATGAAAGGCTGAGTCAAACTTGAGACTGTGAGAATCTAACTCCAGTGAGTTAGCCTGCAGTACTGCCTTCTAACCACTGCACCACTACACAGAGAGAGAAAGAGAGAGGGAGGGAAAGAGGGAGGGAGAGGGAGAGAGAGGGGGGAAAGGGAGAGGGAGGGAGGGAGGGAGGGAGGGAGAGTGTTAGGTTGGGTGAATGAGGACACAGCAAGCCAGGCAGTGAGTGACAACAGCTCTTTAATGTAGGGTGAGAACCCAGCAACTGACCTGGGGAAACAGCTCCCCTTATATACCTTGCAGCTGTGGTGGTAGCCAATCAGCTGATGGCTAGTTAATTCAAACTTCCTGCCAAAACCTATATAAGAGAGAGAGAGAGAGAGAGAGAGAGAGAGAGAGAGAGAGAGAGAGAGAGAGAGAGAGAGAGAGAGAGAGAGAGAATGAATGAATGAATGAATGAATGAATGAATGAATGAATGAATGAATGAATGAATGACAATGACAATAAAGTTCCAAAAGAAGTTTGGAGTCATGTTTACTTGGGGGGGGGGGGTTGAGGGGGTTGATAAGAGCATGAGATGGTATGGATGTCATAGATAATGGTCTCTGCATTTCTTGTAAGGACTGCTGCAAATGAGAAATCCAACTTAATTACATATTAATTTACAAAGTAATTTGTTACTTTAATTTTAAATGTTATAATTGTAGAGTTTTTGTGTACTGATATTTTATTCTTTATCCATTATATCCATTAGTTTTATAAAAAATAAAAAGAGAAAAATCTGCAATTACCACCTGTAAGATAGGAAAGGAAAAGGAGGAAAGATTCTCTAATTTTCCACACAAGACACAGCTTGGTTCTGTAGTGCTTAAGGCATCAGGTTAGAAACTGGGTGACCTTGACTTCTAGTCCTGCTTTAGATATAAAGATCGCTGGATGACTTTGGGCAAGTCACTTTCTTTCAGAACTAGGAAGCAAGCGGTGGTAAATCCTTGTCAAGAAAACTGCAAGGAGTAGAACAGGCAGTCACCAAGCATCTAAAACTGACTCAAATGCAACTCTTCCCCCCAAAAACACCTCAGTGCATGCAGTGTATGGCTGCTTCTGCTATCAAGAAGGTGAGGGCTGTATTTGGACACTGGCGAGCAGAAAGACAGAAAAGCATACTCGCTCCTACTCATTATTTATTTTTCTAATTTATCTCTTTCCCTAATTATTTCTTTTTTATTTATTTATTTATATGCCGCCCTTCTCCGGAGACTCAGGGCGGCTTACAAGGCATTAAGCAATAGTCTTCATACTTTTGTATATTTTATACAAAGTCAGCTTATTGCCCCCACAAACCTCACAAACCCCACAAATTGTCCTCATTTTACCTACCTTAGAAAGGATGAAAGGCTGAGTCAACCTTGAGCTGGTGAGTTTTGAACTCACAGTAATTGCAGGCAGCTGGAAGCTAAATACTACCTTTAACAGTAGCATTAGTCTTCTGCGCCACTCAGGCTCCTGGAAGATTAAAAAATCTTTCTTCTGGAAGATTAAAAAAAAAGAGGCTAACTAGGGAAGAATTTCAGTGGACTTACATGTCTTTTTGGATATAAGCCCATGCACTATGGAGAAAATTGGAGGAGCCCCAGTTGTGGGGAGGTGAGTGTCTGTCAGAATCTGCCCTTCATTATACAGTCCTTCTCAATTTCTTGACAACATAAAACAAAAGCTTCCAATTCTTAGAACTATTTTACTGTGCTGCAAAAATCAGAACGATCACTAGGTTGGTAGCAAATAATTAAGAGATTTCAGTAGCTCTCTATTTGCCCTATCAAAGCTCCTATATATTTCAGGCATTAGAATAGAATAGAGTAGAGTAGAGTAGAGTAGAGTAGAGTAGAGTAGAGTAGAGTAGAGTAGAGTAGAGTAGAATAGAATAGAATAGAATAGAATAGAATAGAATAGAATAGAATAGAATAGAATAGAATAGAATAGAATAGAATAGAATTCTTTATTCGTCACATGTGATTGGACACATAAGGAATTTGTCTTTGGTGCATATGCTGTCAGTGTACATAAAAAGAAAATATATATTCGTCAAGAATCATAAGGTACAACACTTAATGATAGTCATAGTGTACAAATAAGCAATCAAATCATATTAGGAAACAGTCAATATAAATCATAATGATACCAGCAACAAGGTTACAGTCATACAGTCATAAGTGGGAAGAGATGGGTGATGGGAACAATGAGAAGATGAGAAGATTAATAGTAGTGAAGACTTAGTAACTAGTTTGACAGTGTTGAGGGAATTATTTGTTTAGCAGATTGATGGCATTCGGGAAAAAACTGTTCTTGTGTCTAGTTGTTCTGGTGTTCAGTGTTCTGGTGCTCTATAGCGTCGTTTTGAGGGTAGGAGTTGAAACAGTTTATGTCCAGGATGTGAGGGGTCTGTAAATATTTTCACAGCCCTCTTTTTGACTCGTGTAGTATACAGATCCTCAATGGAAGGCAGGTTGGTAGCAATTGTTTTTCCTGAAGTTCTATTATTTCAATTATTATTGCAATCTTTCCCCTTCCCAAACTTTGTGAGTGTTGTGACTCCAAGTCAGCCAGCAAATTGGAAAAAAGAAGGGAGAAATTTTTTAACAAATTAAGATTAAATCCAGCCAAGGATAATGGATGTCTACTTCATTCTGAATGGCTCTTTGAACAGAAATGCCTCCAGCATTTGGGAATTATACTTTGCCTTAGGCTTTGGCAAACTTCCAAGTTTTGATGAGGGTGCTTTTTTGTGTAACAGCCAGAGATATTGGTGGGTTTGTTTTTTTTTACATATTCTCATTATAGATTTGATATGTTTAGATTGCATCAAGAACCAGATGTTCTTGTTTGATGTTAGGCACAATCAATTAGACAAGTGCATTGTATGTTTCATTAATAACACATTAAATTAGCTTCAGGGCTGGTAGGCTCTACAATGTAGGCACATCACTTCATTGTATCCAGTTGTGTGCTGTCATTTTTAAGATCCAAGCTTAAGACACTCTGAGTTTCACTGAATTATGGTAATTGGAAGTTCTCAAATAAGATTGTTGGAGAGATTTCTATTGAGGTAGCAAGAACCTGCCAATTTGTTTGCAAGGGGTTCTCCAATTGCAGACAGCAAGAAGCAGGGAGAAGGAAAGTAATTTGTTGATGGTCTGGAAAAATCATCATCCTGCTTTTCTTTCCTGCTGTTTTTCTGGAAAGAAGTTAGCCAGGAGGCCAAAAGAAGAAGAAGAAGAGGAAGAGGAAGAGGAAGAGGAAGAGGAAGAGGAAGAGATTAATCCTGCAGTAACAATGCATGAGACTGTGTTCTTTTGGGTTTTCCTGGAGCACTTTCTTACTTGGCATTCTTTATGGGGGATTGCAAACTTCTGGGTCTTATTTTAATGTCTTTGCAATGACAAGACTCCTGTGGCTGGATCATTTCTAGGTGTTCCTCTCTGCATTGCCTTGCCCACACTGTTAATATTTTTGTAACACACAGTTTAAAACTGTGCTCATTCTGGTTTCACTTTGCAACTAGTAAAACTAAATAACACAAGGTGCCCCTCAGATTTTTCTGAATAATAATACTCAACAGCCTCGACTATTATGCTCAGTGGTCAGGGAGGTATTGTTTAAAACATTATGTCATAGTTTTCCCATCCCTGGGGGGAAAAACATATGAATTTATATTTAGCTTGTTTCTCATTCAAGTCATTTCACATGTAATAAATTTGAACAAGCAGGAGGAGGAACTCTGGTGGCACAGCTGTTAGGATGCAGTATTGCACACTAACTCTGCCCACAATCTGGAGTTTAATTTATTTATTTATTGGTTCGATTTATATGCCGCTCTTTTCCGGAGACTCAGGGCGGCTTACAATGCGTTAAGCAATAGCCTTCATACTTTTGTATATACCTGCTTAGTAGGGCTTTCGCCCCCACCCCCAGCGGTGTTCTTTTTTATACAAAGTCAGCTTATTGCCCCCACAAACCAGGTCCTCATTTTACCTACCTCGAAAGGATGGAAGGCTGAGTCAATCTTGAGCCTGGTGAGATTTGAACTTGCAGTAATTGCAGGCAGCTGGTATTACTTAACAGTGCTTTAGTCTGTTGCGCCACCAAGGCCCCCTTAATGAACTCAAGGTTGACTCAGCCTTCCATCTTTCTGAGTTTGGTAAAATTAGGATCCAGATTGTTGGGGGCTGACATTGTAAACCACCCAGAAAGTGCAGTAAAGCACTATGAAGCGGTATATAAGTCTAAGTGTTAAGTGCTATTCTTATTGCTATGATTCCAGTAGAAGAGAATGTCTATAGCTCAGAGTTTAGGTATGGAGTCCTTGATGCTCTTTGAACATGGTTGTTTGCTTGCAGATGTTTCATTACCCAATTAAGTAGTCCCACCAATGCCTGATGATGTTATCTGATCATTGATGAAGTTACCTGCCCAGTAATAAAATGTCTGCAAGCAAACAAGCATGCTTAGAGAGCATCAGGGACTCCACAATACAGCATGATTGTTGGGACCCAAGTCAAGATATTCATGTATGTGAACTAAGTGTGTTTTGTCTTTAAACCACATACTCTATCACTGTGATGGCGAACCTATGGCATGCGTGGGAAACAGGCCATTTCCAGCCTCCGGGGAGACTCTGGGTGGGTAGGGGAGGCCGTTTTCACTCTCCCCAGGCTCCTAGAAAGGCTCTGAAGCCTGGGGAGGACAAAAAAACAGGCCTACCTGGCCCACCAGTAACCTTTTTGCCATCGCATGCCAAAAGCGGGAGCGGGAGGGTCCATGCGCACATGTGCGATGCGGGGCATGAGGGCATTGAATTATGGGTGTGGGCACAGGCACACGTGAGCCCCCATGATCTCCCCGCTTTTGGCATGTGACAGCAAAAAGGTTAGCCATTACTGCTTTATCGCATATGTACTGTACATTCTGTCTTTCTCCCTCTCCCTTCTCTTTCCCCCTCTTTCACATACACATGGATACATATTAGAATTCATTTTGGGTAGTGCAGTGTGGGATTACCCACAAACCTATTTGGGGGTGGGGGGTGAGCTATAGGAAAGTAAAAGCACTATGATTTTAGATAATGGCAAATAAGAATGTAAGTAACCGAGCAAATGTCAGCTTTTAATTAGTAGTTAGAGATTTCCAGAGTAAAAATGCAGAGAATATAAACAGGCAATTACTGCTTACAAGCAAGTGTGGCAAACAAAGCCTGTATTATCATTACAGTACAGGGAAATACAGGAAGAGAACACTCTGGCTTTGAACTCTAATGGATTATAGATTGGAATGGCTACTTTTCCTTAGTTACAGTGAAGAAATAATCCTAGTCATATCAGGTTACATCCCTAGGAAGTTTCAACCAAGCTCATTATTTATTTATTTATTATTTATTTATTAAATTTTTATACCGCCCCCTCTCCCGAAGGACTCGGGGCGGTGAACAGCCAGAATTAAAAACACACAATACAAATATTAAAATATATTAAAACAAAATTAAATTATCTTAGGCTTCTCCAATTTAAAACCCCGTTACCCATAAAATTCACCCAATTAAAAATTTTAACCCAGCCCGGCTTGCTGAAATAAAAAAGTCTTCAGGGCCCGGCGGAAGGTCCGGAGGTCCGGGATTAGTCGTATCCCTGGGGGTAGCTCATTCTAGAGGGCGGGTGCCCCCACAGAGAAGGCTCTTCCCCGGGGGGTCGCCAGCTGACATTGCCTGACAGACGGCACCCTGAGGAGACCCTCTCTGTGGGAGCGTGTTGGCCGGTGGGAGGTTATCGGAGGCAGAAGGTGGTCTCGTAAATAACTGGGTCCTAAGCCATGGAGCGCTTTGAAGCGCCTTGAAGCGCACCTTGAACACCTTCAACACCTTGAAGCACACTCGGAAGACCACTGGAAGCCAATGCAGCTCGCGCAGGAGAGGTGTCACGTGGGAGTGCCATGTCGCCCCCATAAGTACCCACGCGGCCGCATTCTGCACCAGTTGGAGCCTCTGAGTGCTCCTCAAGGGGAGCCCCATGTAGAGAGCGTTGCAGTAGTCGAGGCGGGAAGTAACAAGGGCATGAGTGACCGTGCATAGGGAGTCCCGACCCAGAAAGGGGCGCAACTGGCGTATCAGGCGAACCTGATAGAAAGCCCCCCTGGCCACGGCCATCAAATGCTCTTCTAAAGACAGCCGTGCGTCCAGGAGGACACCCAAGTTACGCGCCCTCTCTGTGGGGGCCAATGTCTCACCCCCAATAGTCAGCGATTGCACCAGCTGACTATATCGGGACGCCGGCAGCCACAGCCACTCAGTCTTGGAGGGATTGAGTCGGAGCCTGTTCCTCCCCATCCAGACCCGCACCGCCTCCAGGCACCGGGACATCACTTCAAGGGCATCGTTGGGGTGGTCTGGGGTGGAGATGTACAGCTGGGTGTCATCAGCGTACAGATGGCACTGCACCCCAAAACCACGGATGATCTCGCCCAGCGGCTTCACATAAATGTTGAACAGGAGAGGCGAGAGGACCGACCCTTGTGGCACCCCACAAACCAAGTGCCTTGAGGTCGACCTCTGCCCTCCAGCCAACACAGACTGCGACCGGTCGGAGAGATAGGAGGAGAACCACCGTAAAACAGTGCCTCCCACTCCTAACCCCTCCAACCGGCGCAGCATGATACCATGGTCGATGGTATCAAAAGCCGCTGAGAGGTCTAATAGGACCAGAACAGAGGAACAACCTCTGTCCCGAGCCCTCCAGAGATCATCAACCAACGCGACCAATACCGTTTCCGTGCTGTACCCGGGCCTGAAGCCAGACTGGAATGAATCTAGATAGACGGTTTCATCCAGGTACTGCGGGAGCTGTCGCGCAACCACACTCTCAACAACCTTCGCCAAGAAGCGAAGGTTGGAAACTGGACGATAGTTTGCTAAAACAGCTGGGTCCAGAGAGGGCTTCTTGAGGAGGGGCCTCACCACCGCCTCTTTCAAGGCGGGAGGCAAGAACCCCTCACTCAAGGAAGCATTTATAATCCTCTGGAGCCAGCCTCGTGTAACCTCCCGGGTAGCCAGCACCAACCAGGAGGGACACGGGTCCAATAAACATGTGGTTGCGTTCAACCTCCCCAGCATCCTGTCCACGTCCTCGGGAGTCACAGGGTCAAACTCATCCCAGATAACCGTCTCAAGACAGACCTCGGACAACCCGCCTGTACCTACCCAGTCAGAGTCCAAGCCTTCCCGAATTTGAGCGACTTTATCATGCAGATAATGTGCAAAATCCTCAGCACGACCTTGCAAGGGGTCTTCCTGCGCTCCCAGATGGAGAAGGGAGCGAGTCACCCTAAACAAGGCAGCTGGGCGATTTTCTGCCGACGCGATAAGAGCGGAAAAGTAATTACACTTCGCTGCCTTTATCGCCACTAAGTAGGTCTTGATATAAGACCTCACTAGTGTACAATCAGATTCGGAGCAACTGGCCCTCCAACTACTCTCTAGGCGTCTTTTCCGGCGTTTCATCCCCCTCAGCTCCTCGGAGAACCAAGGAGCTGGGCAGATTCGGTGCCGGGTCAGAGGCCGCAAAGGCACAACCCGATCTAAAGCACCAGCGGCCGCCCTATCCCAGGCGGCCACCAGGTCTTCCGTCGAGTCGCGCGCCAGAGTCTCAGGAAATGGCCCAAGCTCCATTCGGAACCTATCAGGATCCATCAGGCGCCTGGGGCGGAACCACCTGATCGGTTCCGCCTCCCTGCGGTGGAGCGTAGCGGTCAGGAAGTCAAGTCTAAGGAGAGAATGGTCTGACCATGACAAGGGTTCAATAACTATATCCCCTGTATCTAAGCCATTCAACCACTGACCAGAGACGAAAACCAAGTCCAGCGTGTTTCCTCCTATGTGAGTGGGGCCCTGAATTAACTGGGTCAGGTCCATGGCCGTCATGGAAGCCATGAACTCCCGAGCCACCCCAGATGCTTCACCGATGAACGGCAGGTTGAAATCCCCCATGACTAAAAGACTGGGGGTATCAACCACCACCCCGGCTATAACATTGAGGAGCTCGGGCAGGGTCGCTGCCACGCAGCAAGGATGCCACGCATGCCTACTTTAGGGCAGCCTGACAGTAAATAACTCCATATTTGAATGTTGCACAACATTCTCTGAGACTCTTCCCATCCTGCTTACAATCTTTTTGGACTATTACCTTCTGGCAGAAGATACAGAACAATTAAAACTTGGACCACACATCTTCTGAATAGTTTTTATCCCAGAGCTATAATTGCACTCAACAATGAACTAAAGGGCCACCATCAGAGAACTGTTGGACAGCATTACTTGGTCTGCTGTGTGGATGCTTGGGTGGTTTAGGGGTGGGAATTTTTGGTGGGTGAGGGAGTGTCTGGGGATTGTCATGTGTGTTGGGCTTGGTCTCTGGGTGTTATGTGAATTTCATTGTATGGCTATACTGTGTATATACGTACGATGACAATAAACTATATCTAAAAATATAACATGATGTTCACTGAGGAAGAGGAACCATAACTTTTCTTATCTGTTTTCTTATCTGTTACACAAATAACAGAAGTCTTATTCATGCAGGCTCTGTATTAGGAATCTCAGATACATTATTCATTTGATTTATTGGTTTTACAAATCTGCCCAGCTCACATTTGTGATACTAGGTATATACTCCATGTTTTGAAGAATTCCATGAAAGCCTCTGTGTTTCTATGTTCATTCAAAATTTAATGATATTGTCTTTTTGTCACTCTGCATTTATTTAATTAAAATGCTAGATGACCTAAATAAAGTTTTTAAAAGATAAACGTGGGTTACATTTTATATTTTTAAACAACTGAATATATTTAATTTGCCTTTCTTCATTTAATTCAGTCCATTAATGTATTTTAATGCCTTTAATTGTGGGTGTGATAACTATAAATAATGACTTGGTTAATTACACACTGATACCCCACTGGTTTTAGGTCTTCATAAATTATTCATATAATTCAAGATAATAGCATCATTGTTCTAATATGACAAGTTATAATAAATATTCATTGTTCAGGTGTGTCGGGGTTTTTTTTTAATCCCATCCTTTGAAAAATTCCTTTTGAAACTTACTGCAATTTTATCCTTACATGCTTGTGGGGAGAATATTATTGCTCATCTATTATCTTAAAGGTTCTCACACCTTTCTCTAGTAGCCTACAGTATATGTTGTATATTCACTCAACCAACCATTCATTTTAATTCAAACATTGCTGTAAAGAGGGGCTAAGTGGGAATACATTACAGGTGGAAAGACCTTAATCCTTTTAGGTGTTGAACCATTCAACCTTGATTCTATTTTGCCTAGATACTTGGGCAGCTTCTTGTTATGGGTTAGTAGAACTTCTACTACCACTATTCATCTTCGTAGAAGGAAATATCTGAACAAGCTCCTTCCTCTTAAACCCAACATCTGTGAGATGGAGCTCTCAAGCAACTCCCCCATAAACTGAGTATAATATTTCTGTTGTTGATGGTAATAATAATAATAATAAAAAATGGAAAACCAATTGTGCAGTGTCACATCCTGAGGTAGTTCTGAAGCATGTAGCCAACGATCAGTGGTCTTATTTCCATATAAGGAAAAAAAAAACCCAAAATATTATAAATAAACAAATTTGTTTTATTAAAAATAATAAAAAGGAAAACAACAATAACGAAAAAAAATGAATTTAGATCTGAACAGTCAACGGCCCAAGCAATGACAATTGGGATGAATAAGCCATGTATGTAAGATGAGCAGTTATATAAATAAAAAAATTAATATGTTTGCTATGGGGAGACTGGATGCAGACTAATATGGGTGAGGATTTAATGTTCAATTATTCTGATAGAATTATTTGATATACAGGTAGTCCTCAGCTTCAAATCCATAACTAGAAAATTTACTTTACCTTCAAAAGGAAAATGTCTTCATTTTTATTGAAATCTATTTGAAAGACTAAACTTGATGCTTCTCTGATACTCCAAGCTTTTATAGTCCTAATATAATAAAGTGCTTTTAAAAGAATGTAATCAGTGTTGATAATAATGATAATAATGAAAATATGCAGGGCCCATGAAACAGTCTATAATGAATAGCAGTCTATAAATGAAGACATTTTTGCCAATGTAATAACTTCAAAACATTTGTCCTGAATGAGGGCAATGCCTGCTGTTAGGTAATTTTCTATTTATATCAAGTAACAACTGTGCCTTAGCTATGCCCAGCCCTCTGGCAGAATTGCCCATATGCCACAGAAGTGAGCTGATAGGGTTTCCTCAGGATCTGTAGCAGGGTCTCTTGTTACAATTGGTTGATATGGGAGAGAGGAAAGGAATAAATGAGGTGTAGACCTCTGTAGGACACTCCATCCTTGTACAGTCTCTGTCATCTTGATTCCAAAGAATGAACATCATGACACAATCAATTCATATCACCTTAAAGAGGTCATTTCCAAGAGAAGAAATATAAACCTAAAATATAAACTGCCAACAGGGGAACTTTTATTTTCTCAAGCTTAAGGAAACGATAAAGGAGGAAAGTAACTGAGATGGCCTGAAAAATCTATTTATTTTAGAAATTAAAACAATGCAAACAAATGAAATATCACAAAATGGTTCCACGTCCTGCTGTGAGACTTGCTGTTTCACTTTAAAACAAAGTACAGAGTAGTAACCTCCATAGGCACTTCCACTTGCTTATTGCTATTCTTATTAGCTTTGTTTTAGATTTGTATGCATATGTGTATGTTTGTGTATGTGTGTGTGTGTCACGCGTGCCTTTGAGTCAGTGTTGATTTCTGGCAACTGCTTGGAAAAGTCCCTATAGTTTTCTTGGCAAGGTTTTGGAAGTGATTTGCCACTGCCTCTTTCCTAGAGCTGAGAAAGTAGGATTAGCCCAAGGTCACCCATCTGCCTTTGTGACTAAAGTGGGATTACAACTCACTAGTACTTCTATGGGTCATAAATGTAACTAAGAAAATATAAATATTTATCATATTAATACCATGAACAAGATATTCTTTCTTGTAAAATACCTTTAGCCTTTGTCTTTTTTATTAAAATATTTTACAAAGGTTTTTTTTTTAAATGACAGAAACAGAAAATGAAATAAGAAAAGATTATAAAAGAGGAAAACAAAAGTGAAGAGTAACAAAAAAAAAATCAAGAAAAAGAAAGGTATCGAAAGAAGCAACTCTATATCCAACTTGCAACAGCTACAGACATAGCAATCATCATCTCTACCCTCCTATAAATATCATAGTTACCTATTTACCATAAACAAACCATTTTAATCAATAAATCCCAAAATGAGTAGTTCATTTTTATCCATTTTTCAGTAAGAAGTCCTCAAAGGGTCATTTACACTTCTTT
Source organism: Pantherophis guttatus (assembly GCF_059756535.1). Classification (NCBI taxonomy): domain Eukaryota; kingdom Metazoa; phylum Chordata; class Lepidosauria; order Squamata; family Colubridae; genus Pantherophis; species Pantherophis guttatus. The sequence goes on from NC_142064.1 coordinate 175,926,489, forward strand.
AACACTTATTGCAATTATAAGACAAATCAGAAATTCTTTTCCTACTATCGAATTAACAACAGCTAGTGGATATATTCTGTAAGAATATTTTAAATAGGTCAATCTAGTTACATGTATACATAAAAGCCTACATTATACACCAAGTCTTTCTAAATCTATTTCTAACTGGAATGCCATCATTCCAGTCCATTGAAAATACTTTTCCAGTTTCTATACTAATAAGATTAGTAAAATCTATTCCTTCAAATATGTCCAGCAAAGAGTTGAAGAAGCTTCTTGGATGAGAAGCGAAACGTCTTCAAAGAAAAACAAGAAAGTCCAGTTGCCTCTTGAAAAAGCACGTTTGGGACAAGCAAAGATTTCTTCTAAATCATTTGAGCAGAGAATTCTCATTTGTATTGATTATCTGATAAAATTACAACCGATAGCTCTGGTCTTTGACCCATTTTTTTAAAAATGAATAATAATGATTTACCCATTGGTTTTGCTAGTCAGCCTGTAATAATGCTGAGAAATACCTGTGTCCAGTTCCTCTCGGTTCGGCCCGGTTCCACCAAGCCGGTAGCGGTGACGATATGATGTCACCGAACCAGTTCTGCCCCCCCGCCCCCACCCCCGCGTTATTCTTACCTTTTATTTGGCCCCACCCCCAATCTATTGTTGCCTCCTGAGTCCCAGGTCCTGAGTCCCTTGTTTAAACTCTCTCTCTCTCTACATGGGGCTCCCCTTGAGGAGCACCCGGAAGCTCCAACTGGTACAGAATGCGGCCGCGCGGGGGATTATGGGAGCGAGGAGGCACTCCCAAGTGACACCTCTCCTGCATGAGCTTCATTGGCTTCCAGTGGTCTTCCGGGTGCGCTTCAAGGTGTTGGTTACCACCTTTAAAGCGCTCCATGGCATAGGACCTGGGTATTTGCGGGACCGCCTTCTGCCGCCGATAGCCTCCCACTGACCAGTACGCTCCCACAGAGAGTGACTCCTTAGGGTGCCATCAGCCAGGCAATGTCGGCTGGCGACCCCCAGGGGGAGGGCCTTCTCTGTGGCAGCTCCTGCCCTCTGGAATGATTTGCCCCCAGAGATATGAAGGATATTGGCTCTCCGGGCCTTTCGCCGTGCCCTAAAAACTTTTCTTTTCCATCAAGGAGGGCTGGCGTGAACCCCCCTCCCTTTTTTTAGCTTTTTAAATTGTCAATGGGTTTTAGTTTGAATGTTTTAAATTTTGGGCCAAAGTTATGTAATTCTTTTAAAAAAATTTAAATTTTGTATTGGTATGTGTTTTAGTTCTGGCTGTGCATCGCCCTGAGTCCACTAGGAGAAGTGCAGTATACAAATTGAATAAAATAAATAAATAAATAAAATAAACTCTTGCCGCGGGGCTTCAAAGGGCCGCCCTACAGCTGATCAGTGTTAAAAGAAAACAAATGAGTAGACCACTGCCTGCAAAAATACATGAGTAGATCAGTGCCTGCAAAAATAAATGGGTAGACCAGTGCCTGCAAAAATAAATGGGTAGATCGGTACAGCTCTGCAAGCAGTTAAAAGCCTGGTAGACCAGTACCTCTGCTAAATCCTAAATAATTGTCACATAACCATCAGGCCACGCCCACAAAATAAGCCACACCCACAGAACCCGTAGTAAAAAAATTTAGAACCCACCTCTGCCTGTGTCTTGTTTCTACAGCTAGAGCCAAAAGGCCAAGGGAAAAGCATGGACTTTTATTTGGAGATTGCTGTAAATGGAAACAAAGACATTTACTTACTGAGTAAACATTTACTTAAGCTTAATTTAACATCCGTAGTACTATCACACTTATTAAGTGATTGCTAATTAACCAGAAACAGCCATGTGATCAACCCAGAAATCTTTCTAACTTCATTTGTCCTAAGTGAAAGCACCAATGAGCCAGCTACTTGGTTATGTAACATTCTGGAGCATCATGTTCTGTATAGGATCCCTAATGGTTTGTCATTAATCCCTAAAACAATTGCCTCCTGACAAAACATAGATAGTGATAGATAGATGAAATGGCAAACTATGATAGAACAATATAATAAGAAAGCAATTGTAGATTTGTTTCAGAAATTATGTAACTACAAGGAACATTTGAAATAGCTGTGAATTGGTATATTTTCCATTTCATTGGACTGTAGAAAGCTCTAAGGAATAGTCCTACTGCTGTATGTTTCTTATGATGAAAGACTTTGTGAATGCATAACATGTTTATTTTCGTATACAAAATAAATATATTTATTGGGGTAGCAATTCAGACAAGGAATCTGAATATTTTAAGTATTTTTTGGGAAAGGTATTTTCCTAATAATGCTTTTTTATTCCCTTCACACCACACAAAGAAGTTACACAATTCCACCTCCACCCTCAAATCCTGATTTGTTTTGTCTTCACCTAATCATATTCAAATTGTTCATCAGTCCTTCCCCTTTTCTACTTCTCTGTTTCCCTTTTTGCCTTGAGGACATAAATTGTAATAATTTCTGATAAGCAACCACTGTTGAAAAACTGAGAAGTATGGCTAGGTTTTTCTTATTTTGCAAAGTAGATTATTCTGTCTGCCCCAGTAGTATATTGTCATACATTTCAAAGGATACTCTTTGTATTAAAGAGAATTCTATTAGCAGACACAGAGATGGTTACCACTTCAATTTATTGGACAAGTTGAAGTCAATTAAACAAACAGGAAATGTTCATCAGCTCTAAGAAAGGAACTTTGCAATAAGTACAGGTGAATGCTATTTTTTAAATAACTGCTATAGAATACATCTATAAATTATGATCAGATCACCAGGATAGCAAATAGGAGAGTTTGGGTGGAACTTCAATGGAATGGGGGGGAAAGGAAAATGAAAAAGGAGTGGTAGAGCTAAGGAGATAGATTTTATTAACTACCGTAATTGCTACTGGATGTTATTTCCTGACTGCTCCTGATTGTAGGATTAGATATTTCTTCCTGTTGACTTGGTGAGACAGTTTCAGGAGTCTTACAAGAAAGTTACAAATAGTTTAAGGATCTAAATAAATATGAAATAAGATTTTGGAATTAATTATAAAGAATCCTTCCCAAGGAGCAAAATGGTCTTGTTTTGGGTTCTTTACAAAAAGGATATATGACTTTAAAAATTGACACTAGAGAGAATTAGAAGGAACTAAAGATTATAATTAAAGGAAAAACTCAACACATTAATATAGAATGAAGCAAAATATATTAACATTGGATATATTGAGGAGTATTTTTGAACAATGGACCCAGAAGTTAATTTTAAGATTGTCTGATTCTATACATAGATTAAAAGATGTTATGGAAGAGGAACAAGTATCACCTGACATGATTGAGACTGATTTGAAAGTAGATTTAAAAATGACAAGCTAGAAAAATGACATGGAAAAAATGTTATTCTGAACATCTCTAGTTCCCCCCCACAAAACAACAACAACAACAACAACAAAAACCAGACTTACTTAAAGGGATATACAAATAATAACCCAAGAAATAATCTTTCTATATTGGATTTAACCAAGGAGGCTTGTTAAATTGTTGAAGAATGTTATGAGAAGAGACAACAACAACAAAAAAATGAAAAGAAATCAAGTTCTAGGACAATATTTCATCAACACAATCCATAAAAAGAATAGCACAGCCATACATTTAAAATATCTCAGAAATTGCCAACAGACTACCAGTATTACAACCACATGGAATCACACACAAACTAACTAAAATCCTCAAAAACATCCTAAATAAACCAAAAGATCTAGCAGCTTCAGAAATAAAAAAAACAGGAATCATCTACAATCTATAGTGAAAAGGCTGTAGGACAAACAAGCACAAGACTGGCAGAATGCATCCATGAACACCAAACTAGCAGTCAGAAGATATGATGAAAACTCTTTTTATATTCACAAGTTATGGACAGACTTAACCATAGTGAACTGGTGAAACTAATTTAGGCCAAACCAAATTCAAAAACACTAGGCAACTGCTAGAAGCCTGGCACTCTGACAAATTGACCATCAATAGACACATAGACATAAACAACATCTACATTCTGTCCAAAAGAGACAATCAACAAGCCAAAAAGAGACCAAAAAGACCAACAATCCTCTCCACCAGCAATCAACACCTAGATGAACATAGATTACACCAAGATTAACATCAACAATCAAGAAGTAAACAGTACCCCAATCAAGGAACTGCTAAACAAGCTAACAGTAAACAGCCCAACCAAAGATTCTCCAAGACTACTCCCACTAATACTAATTGGGCAAGCCGCTAAAATATAAATTGAACCCCACTACATACCCCACTACATACTAGCAATGTTTGGGTAATGAAACATCTTCAAGAAAACAACCAAGCCCAGAGAACACCAATACTTCTTATTTCAACCCAAAGCTACAAATAATCTCCTTTATTGGTACTTTTCAGTTAAATTTCTCACAGTAAGAGTACAGAGGTAGAGTACAAGATTTCCATACAGGAAGTTTCAAGTCTTTTCATTAGTATTGTGAGATATAAGACCCAAATATTTTAATCCTCACAATTCACAAACAAGTCTGGTTCACAAAATCAAAGGTTTATTGGAGATAAAATGAAGAAAAATAAAAAGCGGTTGTAAGCGCGGCCTCTTAGACCCTTCCCAAATGGATTGAGTTCAAAGAGCTCAAAAAGCAGTTTTTAAGATACACATTTTATACTCCTACACAATGCACGCCATGCCTAAGAAGCCCTCCCAACTCCCCTTTATTCTCCTAAATCATTCTCCAAGTTGTTTTACACTTTAAAGGGTCATCTTGACATTTCCTGCCTAACAACAACTACTGTATCTTATCATGTTTACTTTTAATTTTCACCTTGAATGGATGTTCCTTTCTTACTGATAGTAATCTTGCCCAAGGCATAGGTTCCTGTCTCCAAGGGAGCTTTTAGCAAATCATAACACATTTATGATAACACATAACACATACTAATTGCAATTTATGATCAGTTTGAAACAGTAAGAACATCATAGCTTTTTAATACATTAAAACACTTTTATAAAGAGTAACTTATTATTCATTTCCTTCAGTATGATCCTGAACAAAAAATTGAAAGGGGCAGGATGTATAGCTGCCACCAGAACTGACAGTTCTAAGCCAGAGAGCTATCTCAGATCAAGGAAACAGTTTTATCAACTGCCTTTTCCTTATTTTGCATCAGAGAAAACCCTTAAAGAGAAGGAGAGAGTTTGGCTGATTTCAGTTTCTTGCCATTTGTTTTTCTAATGTATTTTATGAATCATTTCATAAAATTTCTCCTTAATGTTATTATCCTCTTATTCTGGCCTGATTAGAAAAAAAGGAAAATCAAACCATTTTTATCTATACAAGTGCTTCCAATTATATTGATTTAAGAAGCTCACTTATTGCAAGTTTAGTTCCTTTTTTCCTCTTCATTTTTCAGTCCATTCCTACACTAAAAAGCAAAGTCTTTCATAAGCAACAAATTAGCAAACCACTTGAACTCTTTCCATATTTGGAAATAGGCAGTGTTTGATTATTTGCTGCCATATGGAGAACACATTTCCCGCACTTCAAACTATGTATTAAAATATTCTTTAGTAAGAAGACTTTTAGAAAACTATTTGATTTTACAGGGACTCATACATAGACAAAGTATATTTATGTTCCATTAATAAATACATAATTTAAAAGGATAAGAGGTTCAACAGGTATTTACAGTACTTGCTTACATACTTACTTATTTAAATGAATTAGAGGTCTCCTTTTCCCTCAGAAGTGACTCTGGCAGCATACAAGGGTTAAAACTACTACAACTATAGTTTAACAGAAAATAAATGCCTGAAGCTATAACCAATTCATAAATAATTCAAAACCACATTATTTATTTAGTAAATTTATATGGCTGTCCATTTCATACAAAGTGACTCTGGGCAGCATACAAGCATTGAAATAAAACTAATATATAAAAAATTTATTAAAAACACTTATTATTAAAAAAATATGGGATAGAATAGATTAAACACTGGGATGTCTAGGCCTGATGACCAAGTCAGGTCTTAAGGAACTTACAGAACATTGAAAGGGATGGAACTAAAGTCATTTCATGGGAAAGAGAAAGAATGTTCCATAAAATGGGTACCAAAGCAGAGAAGACTTGCCTCATGACATAAGACCCACAAAGTCCCTAGCAGATGGGACCCAAAGCAAGACCTGTCTGCCTGTTGGGCACAAGCAACCAGTGCCACTCATGAACAGGCCCAAGTAGATACTTTATTGTTGATCACCTATATTACCAGAATCTTGTCAGTCTTTCTGCCTTCTCTTGGGAAATGGCAGTTATAGACCCAAGGGTTTGACCTCATTGAACCAATTCCAAACTGGAATGTCTCTCCTCCCTCTAAGGAGGACCTCTCTCCTTCAGCCAGTGAGTCCACCACACTGCCAGATCTAAAGGGATGGGCACATTAACCAGCAGAACCTGCTTAACCACATAGCATAAATAACTGGGGGAAACAGCCAGATTTTCAATGCTTTACAAAAGGCTAACAGCGTCAGGGCAATCCTAATTTCCAGAGAGATGCTATTTCACATAGCAAATGTTACCACAGAGAAGGCATAATTCTAGGATTCAATAAAATGTTACTGTTTTATAGAAAGAACCTGGTGCACTTTCTCTTCTAGATCTGATGGAGCAGAAAGAGACTATGGAAGATAGGATAGGTCTCTCCCCCCCCCTGTTTTAATGTTTTAATAGACTTTTGTGCTATTTTGGTTGTTTCTTAGGTTGTTTTTTGTGTTTTCTGTTTTTAACTCTGTAAGCCACCCAGATTCACCCAGATTCACATATGTGAGATAGACCGTTATATAAATGGAATGATATAATAAGGTAGGATAAGATAGGATAGGATAGGAATGTGCAAATAGCCTGGTTCCATGTATCTAGAGCTTTATAAGTGGCAACCAGCACTTTGAATTTTATGCAGAAGCACATGCATATAATTTTTGCAGTGTAGCTTGCAAAAACAGTGCATATAACATCATATCATAGTGGTGCTATATGGGCATAATGAGAAATGCCAAAAGCTGCCCATGCTGCACCAGCTGCAGTTCTGCAAGTTTTTCAAGGGCATCCAACTTTGTAGCATGTTAAAGGAAGTGTCGAAGGCATCAGTCACCATGAACAAGACCTCTGGGTCCAGTAAAGGCTGAAGTTAGTACAGAAGATGAATCTGAATGAAGATGTCCTTACTTATGATTGCCACCTGCTCTTTGGCAGACGTTGTGAGTCCAGACCTTCACATTGCACACCAACTCAGACTATGGAAGCACCCCCCCCACACACAGGCATTTAAAGATTAAAGATTGTTGGATCTGTAGAACCTTAAAATCCATAATGATTCAATCTTGCTGGGATTTTGAGTCAAAGCTTGTTCTCCCCTATTAAAGCCAAAAAGCCTTGAAGCATTGATAAAAAATCTTGATGGCATCACCGCCCAGGACAGAGATTATTACTGGGTATTGTCAGAATAACTGACAATACCCAATAGGGAGCCTGGATAGCTCAACAGACAGAGCTCTGTAATTTAACACCAGCTGTCTGCAATTAAAGTAAGATCGAATCCTGCCAGGCTCAAGGTTGACTCAGCCTTCCATCCTTTCTAAGGTAGGTAAATTGAGGACCCAGTTTGTGGGGGCAATAAGCTGACTTTGTATAAATATACAAAAGTATGAAGGCTATTGCTTAACGCATTATAAGCCGCCCTGAGTCTCCGGAGAAGGGCGGCATATAAATCAAATTAAAAAAAACAAAACAAAAAAACTGTGCCAACTGATGACCTCACCTGGTAGCTTCCTGTAGGTGTTAAATAAGAGAAGAGAGAAGTAGAGCCTTGAGACACACCACAGAGCAGAGGCCTTAGGCTCTCTCCCTTGTCAGCATTCCAAGTAATACACCCCTATGACCAATATTTACTGGAACTGGCCCTGGAGAAAGGAAGAGAGCAGTCAAAGCACTTTGACTCCCATTCCCATTCCCCAAAACTAACCCAGTAGGATACCATGATGAATGGTATTAAGGCAGGGGTGAAATGTAAAATTTGTTACTACCTGTTCTGTGGGCGTGGTTTGGTGGCAGGAGGGGATGTTAATGTGACTGAGTGGGTGTGGCCAACTTTTTTTTTTTTAACTTTTCAAAACATTTTTTCTAATGCTTTGAAAAGCCTCTGCCAATCAGGCAACTCAGCTGGGATCATCAGAGAGGCTTTTTAAAAAATACCTCTCTGCCGATCAGGCAACTCAGCTGGAAGTTGCCAGAGACTTTTCAAAGCATTTTTTTTACCACCTCTTCAGCCAAGAGATTGCAGGAAAAAAATGCTTTGAAAAGCCTCTGATGATCCCAGCTGAGCCGTGCGATCATCAGAGGCTTTTTTTTTAACTTTTAAAAGCATTTTTTCTTCGGAAGAGGTTGTAGAAAAAATGCTTTTAAAAGTAAAAAAAAAGCCTCTGATGATCATGCGGCTCAGCTGGGCATGGTGGGGGGCGCAGGGATTTTTGCTACCGGTTCTCCGAACCACCCGCCGCCATCGCCACCGGATCAGGTGATCCGGTCCGAACCGGGAGCATTTCACCCCTGTATTAAGGGCTTCTGAGAGATCACAAAGGGCCAGGATGGATGCATTATCATATCCCAAGCCTGTCAAAAGTCATCAACCATTAATGCCACCTCATTACTGCTGTATGGTCAGGTCTGAATCCTGACTGGAAGGTATCCAAATAATCTACTTCTTCCAGGGGTTTTGGGAATATAGCCCAACCACCTTATCCACAACTTCCTTAAAAGGCAAAGGTTGGAAACTAGACAAATTTGTCCAAATCTATTGGATTCAGGTACTGCTTAATGCCAGCGGCCAAGGTTTTAGCAGCATCACATGAAGGGCCCATTGAAGTTTAATGCCAGAATATCTCCCTTCCAAATACATTGTAGAAGCTCCTTGTGAGCTTCTTGTCAACCATCCACAGTGTTTTCAGGAAGGCGAGTATATCCACATTTGGAAAAAAAATCAACAATCAGAAAGTATAAAAGCCTGTCTCGACTTTAGTCGGTTCAGTTAATATTATTATTTGGTGAATATTAAAGTTGAAAAGTAATGGCTGTTGGGTTTATTATTATCATTTTTTAACATTCAGAGTCCTTTTCATAGAACATTGCTAGAGCTGCACAAAGAAAGGATTCTTATTTGGGAGAATGAAGGATTTAAGAGGGGAAAGAAAGAAAGAAAGGAAGCAGGGGAGGAAGGAAGGAAAAAAAGAGAAAAGAAAGAAAGAAAGAAAGAAAGAAAGAGAGAGAGAGAGAGAGAGAGAGAGAGAAAGAAAGAAAGAAAGAAAGAAAGAGAAAGAAAGAAAGAAAGAAAGAAAAGAAAGAAATGCAATAATTGGACAATGTTCTATGTGAAACTTTGCATTGGGGTTTTATTGCTGTTGATATTATTTTAAGGAAAAAAGAGATTATCTCAGGTTCATAGACTCCATTTAAAGAGCAGTGTGGGAACTAGGTCATTGTGTAAAAAACACAAAAAGCATACAGATGCTATCAATTCTCAAAAAAATCACAACTAATTTTTTTTTCAGTCATGCCTTTTTTATGTCCTAACATTTGCATTAAAATTAAACAGAGACAGACAGAGAGAGAGAGAGAGAAAGGGAAAGGTTTTAACAAAATAGCACAGACTTCACCGATTTGGTGATTTCTAGTTCTTTTGGACTATGGGGTTAGGGATATATGGCTGGAAATTCTGACAGCAACATTTTATGTTTCCATTAATGTTCATTGCAGTCTTCTCTGCAACTTATTTTTTAAATTTTACCTGCAATTATGTATGGTGGATCTATCCCTGCAGTGCTTAGGCAATACCCTTGTGCCACAGGGGAACTTGAAACTCCAGAATATGTTTTTATAAAGTATAAATTCTATGCAGAACCACATTCAATTAATTCACCTTCTAATGAAAGTTTGTTTGGCCATCCTGATCAATGTTACCTAGGACTCAACCTCCAAGGTCTCTTCCAACTCTGTTATTCTGTTATTATTTTTTTTTACATGTTTTCTTAAATGTCAGGATCCCTGAAATCACTTTTCAGTTACTAAGTATTGCGTATTAATCAAAATATTATATCATATCCAGATCTGGTAATATGTTCTGTCCCCGTCTCACACATGCACACAAACAGACAGCCGGGGGTTAAATAAACTGGCAGACAGCCAATTCTTTCGATAAGAAGATTGGCAGCAACCCAGTAGCTGCTTGCCAAGACTTTACTCATAAACAAGATATACACAGTTCAAGAATTGTCAAGTCCAGTCCATAATTAAATCCAAGGCAGATAATGTTGTTTCCAAAGATGCAATGTGACTCGATAATAGTTAGTTTTGTCCATCATAGAGTCTGAATGGCCACCTCACCCCCTTATATCCCCTGTGGGGTGTGGTCCAGTGACTCAGCTTAATCTCTGGCATGCCTCCTTTTCTGTTGCGTGCGCTTGTCTCTCTGATGCTGGCGTGGATCCAGCCAAGACTTATCTCCTTCACTGTCCGACTGTGAGGAGATATCTGGCTCCTGGCCAATCTCTTCTCCTATGGGAGACACCTGAGGCATTGCCAGAGAGGAGGGTCCTGGAGAGGGAGGCCTGGCCAACTCCTCTCCTTCATGTTCGGAGCCTTCTCCCTCCAATAAGTCGACCTCGGGGGTCGGAGCCACAGCATAATAAAAGTACACATGGGTTACATTTAAAATGTTATTTTGGAGGCTTCTGGGGAAGAATGGTGGACTGAAGACTTTTCTGAAAAAGGGGAAGCAATGAGAGCAGTGAAGAAGAAGTACAAGTGAGTAGATTGGCTTTTAAAAACTTTCAGGACAAGGAGAGTATGGGAGATCATCCACATGTGTTCTGGACACATGCTCCTCACGAAAAGGACAGTGGTGTTTATTTATTTATTTATTTATTTATTTATTTATTTATTTATTTATTTATTTATTTGTTCGATTTATATGCCGCCCTTCTCTGGAGACTCAGGGCGGCTCACAATGCATTAAGCAATAGCCTTCATACTTTTGTATATACCTGCTTAGTAGGACTTTCGCCCCCCCCCAAGCGGTGTTCTTTTTTATACAAAGTCAGCTTATTGCCTCCACAATCCGGGTCCTCATTTTACCTACCTCAAAAGGATGGAAGGCTGAGTCAACCTTGAGCCTGGTGAGATTTGAACTTGCAGTAATTGGATGGTGTGAATGGGTTTTAATGTTTTAATTTTTAAATGTTTTTATAATGGTTTTTTAAATGTATTGTAAGCCGCCCTGAGTCTTCGGAGAAAGGCGGCATATAAATTGAACTAATAAATAAATAAATAAATAAATGCAGGCAGCTGGTGTTATTTAACAGCACTTTAGTCTGCTGCGCCACCAAGGCTCTGTTCCATGGATTTAAGTGCTACAAGACAATGGAAATGACCCTCTTGCTTGAACCATGCTTGGCACCTTTTAAAAGACACTAAGTTTGCTAACCTTACTTGCTAATCACTTTTGGAAATTGTTCATTGACTATTTCTAAGCAATTAAAAACTTTTGGAATGACTAATTTGAAACTGCCTGGTGAGTTTGTTGTCAATCCTGAAAAGAAAATTTTATTCATAAACTTAAAAATGTAAAGAAGCTGAAATAAAGAGCAAAAAGCTGATGAAGATTTTGATCATAGAAAGTTATAAATGAACCAAAGGTCCAGATAAATTTGGAATTTTGAAACTTTTGCAATAAGATTTTGAAATTAATTATGGTATAAAGAAGAAAGGGCTTCTCATGGGAAATAGATTCTGTTTTGGTTTTTGTAAGACCTAACAAAGATAACTAATTTTGTGATTTTGAAAACTGGATACTAAAGGGGATTAAAGATTTTAGTTAGAAGAAAAAATATGCAAGCCCACAAAATGATGCAAAATAATATGACATTATGACTTTTGAATTATGGAGTCAGAAAATAGCCATAATATTAGCAATGTCAGTAATGATGTCTGATTCTGTGGAATGTCCAAAAGATGTTATTGAAGACTTTAGATTATGTCCCAAAAATTTATTTGGACATGACAGTCATAGAATAAATTTTGTGTGACAAAATTGAGATGGTTTTAAAAGTAGATTGTCAACTGACAAGCCAAGAGAATGATTTAAAAAAGGATCTACAAAAGAAAGTGGTTAAATTTCTAAAATTTAAAAATAAAATACGAATGACAAACTAAGAGAGTGGGCTGGACAATTTTTACCCTATTAGACTTTAAAAAGAGGCTTGTTAAGGTCTTGAATGAACTCTATGCAATGGGATAAAGAAGAAGTGAAAAGAATTGAAATCCTGTGATTTAAAGATTAAGACTTATAGATAAAAGGAAGAAATATAAAATTGGTTTATTTGATCAAAGTTACAATTCAGTATATTGTTACTACTGACAACCTTTTATGGATTTTCTGTTGAGACCAGGAACTAAAAAGATGCTGTTTTATGGATTTGTTTATAGACAAGAAATAGGATGTGGGACGAAGAGATAGAATAGAATAGAATAACAGAGTTGGAAGGGACCTTGGAGGTCTTCTAGTCCAACCCCTGCTTAGGCTAATAATTGTAACCTTATAGGGAATAAAGAGTCATCAAATTTCTTGATATTTGAGATGAGGTTTGGAAGTCACTTCTTTATATGTTTCTTTTTTTCTGTATTGATTCTATTCTGTCTTTTCTCTCCTTGACTTTTCTTTTTCTTGCACTTCTTACTCCTTTTTTCTCTGCTCTTTCTTTAAGCTTACTTTATAAAATTCTTAATATACATTTACATATGGTTGAGAATGATGAGAATTGTAATCCCAGTCATATTTGATAACTGCTCAAATTAGTAAATAAGCTCTAGAATAATGATTTAAACACAATAATAAACAATGCATTTATTGTTTATTGATACGTTTGTACCTCTACATCTTACTCAGTCATTTATACACATTTTTCCTCATTCTCTTTCCTGCTTTTTTTTTAAAAAACCATAGCCCTTCTCTTTAATTATGTGACACAAAAGCAGACATGCACACATTCCAAATTAACATAATTTAAAGAAAAAAATAGTTTAAAATATTCTGAAAAGTCAAACAGGTTATACTAATCATAATACCTAGGTACATGAATATTGGTACTTTCAAAAATCCTTGGTTGTAATGTTTAGGTGATAAGCTGCGTCAACAAGCACGGAAACAGCATTGGTCGCGTTGGTGGATGATATCTGGAGGGCTCAGGATAGGGGTTGCTCCTCTATCCTGGTCTTGTTAGATCTCTCAGCAGCTTTTGATACCATCGACCATGGTATCATGTTGCACCGGTTGAAGGGGCTGGGGGTGGGGGGCACCATTCTGCGGTGGTTCTCCTCCTACCTCTCTGACTGGTTGCAATCTGTGTTGACAGGGGGGCAGCGGTCGACCCCGAGGCATCTTGCTTGTGGGGTGCCACAAGGGTCGGTCCTCTCACCCCTTCTGTTCAACATTTATGTGAAGCCGCTGGGCGAGATCATCTGTGGCTTTGGGATGGAGTTCCATCAGTACGCTGACGACACTCAGCTGTACATCTCCACCCCAGGCCACCCCAACGATGCCCTTGAAGTGATGTCCCAGTGCCTAGAGGCCGTGCGGGCCTGGATGGGGAGAAACAGGCTCTGACTCAACCCTTCCAAGACCGAGTGGCTGTGGCTTCCAGCGTCCCGATATAGCCAGCTGGTGCCATCGCTGGCTACTGGGGGCGAATCATTGGCCCCCATGGAGAGGGCTCACAACTTAGGCATCCTCCTGGATGCACGGCTGTCTTTAGAAGAGCATATGACGGCCATGGCCAGGGGGGCTTTCTATCAGGTTCACCTGATATGCCAGTTGCATCCCTTTCTAGATCGGGACTCCCTACGCACGGTCAAGCACTCATCACTTCCCGCCTGGACTACTGCAATGCTCTCTACATGGGGCTCCCCTTGGGGTGCACCCAGAGGCTGCAGTTGGTCCAGAATGCGGCCGCGTGGGGGATTATGGGAGCAACGGGGCGCTCCCACGTGACACCTCTCCTGCGCGAGCTGCACTGGCTTCCTGTGGTCTTCCGGGTGTGCTTCAAGGTGTTGGTGATAACCTTTAAAGCACTCCATGTCTTAGGGCCGGGGTATTTGCGAGACCGCCTTCTGCCTCCAATAGCCTCCCACCGGCCGGTTCGCTCGCACAGAGAATGCCTCTTCAGGGTGCCGTCGGCCAGACAGTGCCAGCTGGCGACCCCCAGGGGGAGAGCCTTCTCTGTGGCAGCACCAGCCCTCTGGAACGACCTACCCCCTGAGATACGCACAATATCAGACCTCCGGACTTTTCGTCGGGCCCTAAAAACACACTTATTCCATCTAGCTGGGCTGGCTTGATCCCGTCCTCTCAGTTTTAATTGATTCAGTTTTAATCTGGGTTGTTTTAAATTATTTGGGCCAAAATTATTTAATTGTTTTTAAATTGTTTTTTAAATTTTGTATACGATGTTTTATTTTGGCTGTGCACTGCCCTGAGTCCTGCGGGAGAAGGGCGGTATAGAAATAAAAATAAATAAAATAAATAAATAAATAACAATAAATAGACCAAATTTGAAATGTGTGTGTGTGTGTGTGTGTGTGTGTGTGTGTGTGTGTGTACAAGAATGTGTTTTGATTATCAGTGATACTCTGTTCAGGATTATTCCACTTCATATTGTTCAGTTCTTTTGCAGTCTGTAAGGGTGATTTCCTACATTTTATTTTTGAAATGATGTTATTGCTTAATTACATGGTTCTAAATCTATTGTGGATTCATTTTCACAATCTTTTTCCTATTATTGCATTACCAGCTGCTTAACAAATAGAGGCAAGCCATGTGCTTTTCATTCCCTTAAACTGATTTACTCCTTTGAACTGATAGGATAGTGGAAATATACTGACCCCTTTTCACATAATTTCAGAGCATCCTTCAAACCGCTACATGGAAATGTCTAACAATTATTAGATTTTCATTATCATTTTGATTGATGATCCAGCCTAATGTGATATTCACCAAATGCAGTAACTTAATGTGACCTCTACATAGTGAACAAGTTTACAAAACAGAGAGTTCTTATAAGGAAGCATCTCTATGGTATGACAAAATGTATTTAATATGAATAAGAGTCAGATTTCACTCGAACCTGCTGAATAAAGAGTCATATCTCCTCTGATCTTGCTTGCATACAATCTAAGAAAGGTAAGAGGAAATAGGAATGTTTATTCAGGTTGTTTTTGTCACAAGTAAATGCCTTATTCTTTATTATGTAAATAGTACATGACCAGAATATCAGGGGTTAACTTATTCTTCACTACTTAATATATTCATATTTAACCACTCCCATATCTAGCTCCACCCCATGTATATATAAGGAGCTGTATGCATTCTTTCTGTGCTTCTATCTGTGATTATTCAGTGAATATAGAATGCCTTCTGTAAATAAACAGTGCTTTATTTAAATATCTAGTTCTTAATTCATTTATTGAGTCTGATCCTGAAAATATCGCAACAGTTTTAAAGTGTCTATATGTACATATACACCAGGGGTGGGTTTTACTTACGTTTACTACCAGTTCACAACGGGATTGCGCATGTGCAGATCGCTTCTAATCACGTCAGGGTAAGTGGGTGGAGCCTCCCGCCAGTTTTACTACCAGTTCTATAGAACCAGTCCAAAACAGGGGCAACCCACCACTGATATACACACATACATAGATGCATTCATATACAGTATAGGCTCACACATTGGCTCATACAGTATATGCCAATATGGCATAATGGGTAAGGCGCCAGACTGGAAAGTGGGAGATTGTAAAATCTAGTCCCACTTGAGAAATAAAGCCAGTGGGTGACCTTGGGCCAGCTGCTATTTCTCAGCCTTAGGGAGGAGGCAATGGCACTTATGAAATTTGCCAATAAAACTGCAGGGACTAGTCCAGGAAGTTGCCAGGAATAAACACTGACTATCTGGCATACACGGAGTACATGGAGTACATATTTTATTTTTTATTTATTTTATTTTGAATTTGTATACTGCCCTTCTTCCTGAGGACTCAGGGTGGTGAACAGCCAAGTAAAAACATCAAGTACAAATATTAAAATACAATTAAAAATATATATAAATTTGGCCCCATTAATTAAAAACGATAAACAAAACAATTAAAAACACTTAAAAAATTAGGCCATATGCATATATACTGTGAAGAAATATAAACTTTGCCTTGGGAAGATGGAAGGTAGCAATGACATTTAAGGAAGAAGAAAAGTTTATTCAGTTTTGAGAAAGAGGAAACCATGAGATAGAAACTCAATTATTTACTGTTTATATAAAAAAAATATTATTATATGTATATGAAATCATAATCTGTTCACCGCCCTGAGTCCTTCGGGAGAAGGGCGGTATAGAAATTCAATAAATAAATAAATAAATAAATAAATAAATAAATAAATAAATAAATAAATAAATAAATAAATAAATAAATCCTTTCTTGAGTTTGTATTGTATAAAATGTGATAGAGAGGAACTATGTCAGGCTTTCAAGATTGATATTGATTCCTCAAGATTGGCATGATCCAGAAATAAACATCTGGGATTTCACAAACACTTTATATTGGGTAAGATAGAACATTTGTACTTATCTGATCCGGGTCAGGGTTGGTCCCTTTGACGCATGCTCCAAATTCTTTGATCTGAGCAGAATTTGTACAATGGACACATTTTTTTTTTAAGAATTGGGTACATTCAGATCACAAGAATTTGGAGTTTCTGGAAAAGTCTCAAAGTCTGGTGCAGTGCCAAATCAGGTGAACCCAATTTTCTATCCTACCACAGTAAAGCTATTCATGAAATCACAGCTGCTTCTGTTTCTTGACCTTGCCAATCTCAAAGAACTGGCAGATATACACTTGCATGCAAACTAACTTTGTATTTTCAAATAATTTACTCTGACACATGCTTTAGAGGAGGTGGAACCTTAGAATAATTTCGGTGTCCTTTTTAAAAAAGCATGAGGCTTGAATAGGAGCCTGTGGGAGGAATTGCCCTCCATAGATGACAGAGGCATTGTTTACAGATAATACGTCATGTTTCCAATTTAATTTTAATTTGACATTGACAGCCTAACTAAAATTAGTATAATATTTGCAGCAGCTGAAATCACAGTCTTATGATCAACCTTGGCTATTAAAAAATGCACAAAGCATTTCCTGGCTTCCCAGAAGACAGTAGAATATTGTCTGAAGATGGAAGAAGAACATTTGATAAAATATATCTGGAAAAGATTTACAGAGATGATGCCTTTCTTCTAACAACAGCAACAACAATCTAATGGAGAGAAAACTTTCTAGTAGACTAAGAGTTCGTTGATATCCAACTTACCAAAATAATGGTCCATATTTCTTGATCGTACAAATCAAAGCTTGGGTGCTATGAAGGTGCAAACTGAGCAAAGAAGCAGAACACAAAGCAACTCTCCTGGATACAGCCTTTTTTTTTTAGTAAAGAAAAAAATTACATGAGTAGCTTTATTGAGCACATAAATACAAGGAAGAACTTAGATCTAAAAACAATGATGTATGGCTTTTCACAAACTATAACATTTCTCTGGACATAAGGATAATATGTTGAGATCCTTGGATCCAATGCGTATCTCTCATGCCCCATTCAGTCAAGAATGCTTTGTTCTCACTCTCTGTTTCAGATAATGTATGCTAATTCTTAAATAATATCCATTACTCATATTATAATGAAATATAAATAGTAAATATGTCAACCCAATGTTATAGAGTCCCTCTGTGAGGGAAATGGGCAGTTAAGAAGTTTCATATATGCAATAAATAAAATATTGTTGTATTCCATTTTTACCAGCTGCAAAAATCCAGATGTCTGCTAGGTGGCAGCAAAGATTTACAGTAGTACAGTATATTTTTACTTCCATCTCGTGGTCATCCAGATTGTTGCAACCCGGTGTGGATCCTTGTTATGGCTATATATATGGCATATGGCAATTTTATAATGAATATTTCCTGATTTAATTATTTACTTATGACTAAATAATATCTGATTAGCATACTATTATTTATATATTTATTGTAGAATAAAGTTATCCAGAAATTGAACTGCTTTGATTTTAAATATGCCACAAAACAAGGCATTTTAAGTATGTTCATCCACAGATTGGTCATAAGATTTGTTTTAACAGCTTTAGATAATAAATATAGAAGCAGTTTTATCACTTTTTAAATGGTGTCTGGAACATCCAAAGAACTTAAAAGAAAGTAGCTTAAACTAGGTCATAAATTATAAAGAATACAACAGAAAAAATCTTCTGCTTATTTTACATGATGGTATTCATAATGTATAGTCCATAGCGTAGCCCTTTTCTTTCTACTGTATTTAAATTAATAGCAATAGCATTTAGACTTATATACTGCTTCACAGTGCTTTATAGCCCTCTCTAAGTGGTTTACAGAGTCAGCATATCCGCCCCCCCCAAACAATCTGGGTCATTTTACTGACCTCAGAAGGATGGAAGGCTGAGTCAACCTTGAGCTGCTCAGAATCGACCTCCTGCAGTGAGTTAGCATGCAGTACTACATTCTGTGCCACCTTGGCTCTATGGGGAAGATTCTATAAAGGGTTTGAATGATAATTTCAATCTTCGGTTGCCAGTAAAATTGTACTTTCCAGGCAATATATGAACCATGAACATATGCATGGTTCACAGACCTCAATAATCTGATGGTTTTTAAAGGAAAAAAAAACAATACTCTACTTATGACCTCAAAGCTATTCAGCATTTGTGATAGCTTGTAAAAATGGAACCATTCAATTCTAAATAGGATCAGCTGACCTCTTACAACCTACTGCCAACCCTAATAGTTTTAAAGAGAGGTCCAGGTTCCAAGTCCCCTTTCCAAACAACATTTGTGGGACTCAAAATCATGCCATTTCTGTGGCAAGGCCTATTCTGTAGAATAACATGACTCTCTAGAGATTTGGATGACCCCAACCTGTAAGCCTTTGGCAAGGAATTGAAGATCAGGCTAAAACTGCAGGTATTTTAGTCAAGTAGATAGATGAGCTCTGTTATTATTGATGGTGGAATTTTGTGTTGTTTTTGGTCAGTGGGGTTATTGTTATATTCTTGAGCATTGGAGGGTTTATGCATATTGAGTTATTTGTTAATTTTTGTAAGTTGCCCAGTCCCTTATGTGAGGCAGGAAGCTTTATAAATCATATAATAAATAACTTTGGTGCTCAGAGAGTGGTATTTTAAGACATGCTGATGTGAAAGGAAGTTATGATATCCCACTAAGTCAAGAAAGAATATAGTTCTAAGAATCTGAAATGCTGGCTTACTATATGGCCAATTTTGATCAGCTTCCCAATGCACATTATTTGACTCTTGTTATGAATCCAGCAATTGTAAATTGTGATTTGTGGAGTAGCTATTTCACAAAACCAGACAGATCTGATTTTGTGAAGTGGACAATCACTTAAACATGAGTCAGCAGTGTGCGGCAATAGCCAAAAAAGCTAATACAATTCTTGGTTGTATAAACAGGGGCATAGAATCAAAATCACATGAAGGATTAGTACCACTTTATAAAGCTTTAGTAAGACCACATCTGGAATACTGCATCCAGTTTTGGTCACCACAGTACAAAAAAAATGTTGAGACTTTGGAAAAAGTACAAAGAAGAGCAACTAAGATGATTAAGGGCCTGGAGACTAAAACATATGAAGAACGGTTGCATGATTTGGCTTGGCTAGTCCAGAGAAAAGAAGATTAGGGGGAACATGATAGCTGTATTCCAGTATTTGAGAGGCTGTCACAAAGAGGAGAGGGTCAATTCATTTTCCAAAGCACCAGTGGGCAGGACAAGAAGCAATGGATGGAAACTAATTAAGGACAGAAGCAACCAGGAATTAAGGAGAAGCTTTCTAACAGTGAGGCCATTTAACCAGTGCCACAGCTTGCCTTCAGACATTTGGGGTGCTTCATCACTGGAGGTTTTTAAGAAGAGACTGGACAGTCACTTGTCTGAAATGGTATAGGATATCTGCTTGAGCAGGGGGCTGGACTAGAAGATTTCAAAGGTCCCTCCCAGCTCTATTCTGATTCTGATTCTGATTCTGATTGTGAAATGCAGTTTCTTGAATAAGGCCATTATTAATTAAATTATGATTACCATACAATATGAAGCAATCTATGAGAATCAGGAGACAGAGTGAAGAAACTATACCATCTAAGGGACCTCTCATTACCTTTTTATCCATTTTCTTTTCTCCAAAGTCCTCAACTGTCTGCCCAATCCTCACTGAACAAATTCCTCCAGAAAGACAGGAATTGCACATATGGGGATGCTTTCAACTTCTATTAGTGACTAGAGTTCTGGCGGTGTTTTTTTGTTTTGTATGATTTACAGCATCTTTCTTTCTGATATTCTAAACCAATTGTCAATTTGAATATCCTGCTAGGCTAAAATACCTAAAACACTTTTGCACTTCAAATACTCTTTTCCTCCAATTAGTCTCCTTTATCATGTCAATTTGTGAAGGCTCCCTGAATTGGCAAAGCAGACATTTAACTGAAGTGAGTGCTGATCCCAGATGGCCTATGTATCTGGAAGACAACAGCAGCAAACTGATAACCTGGAATACTGAAGAAGCTGGTCCTTAACCTCCAAGCAATGTAAAAGTTTTAAATAAATTATTACTTTCCAGCATAAGATTAACCAATTGGAGAAATAAAATGAAATTGTAATGTGATTATAGTGGTGATAGTACTAACAACACTAACAACTACAACAATAGGAAATAAAAATAGGCAAGTAACAGATTGTGATTTCTCAAGTGAAAACATAAACATTAATGCCTAACATTTTAACATATATAGTCTTCTAGCATAGACAGACTTTTTTATTGTGCATTCTACTCCCACCACCTTGCAAAAAACCCCTAAAAGCTATGAAAGTAATCAGAGTGAATAATATTAACAGCACTGAGCAATACTAATGCGATAGTTATTGTTCTGTTACAATGCATATACTGATATGACCATCACAGGAAGAAATTTGTAACTTCTCCAGCTTCCTGTGATGAAAAAAGACAAATTCAATTCAATTCAATTCAATTCATGAATTGGCAATTGCTCAATGTCATCATCATCACAATGGGAACTGGATGTTTTGCTGGATAATACTGCTGTACTGCTAATACTGCCCAGCTGTGGTGGGCACAAATATCACAAGACACAATGGCAAAACTATTTGCATGTGTGAATATAACTGATTGGAAAACCATTTGACTGGGATGGCATAAGATCTCCTGCTTTGAGTAGGGCATTGGACTAGAAGACTTCCCTTCCAGCTTTATGATTCTAGTTTCTATATGCTACAATTATGAAATAACAGAGTGGCCGCAGTGCACATTTCATCATTTTGGTACCAGGCTCCTATGGTTACATAAGAGATAAGATTTATTTTGCAAAACCTTAGAAAAATGATTTTTGCAGTAATTGGCATTATACTTTTGGTTTTCTGATTCCAAATTTTTAAACATTATCCTTCACATGCTGTAAAAATTCAACTTAGCTACCAATTTATTTTAATATCTTAGAAGTGTAGGTTTGGCTTTTAATAAGGTGCATTCAAATACTTGTTAGGTATTGTGTGAATAGGCTAATTGCATTATTTTGAAAGCATTTAAACATTTAAATACAATGAAGCAGAAAAGATTGTTCATATAGTTTTCATTAATCAAATGTAGACTTTAAGACAGAAACAGTGAGTAACAATTGATGCTAAGTTACTGTCACACCTCCCCCCTCTTCCAAACTGATAAAAAATATAACAGTTTAAAAAATTGTCCAGGATTTTTTGGACAAGTGAACTGAGACATGCTGAGGATCTAATGTAATTGATGTGAAGGGGAGTGTGCAGTGACACCTGTTTAGCATTCAACTAAATCAAGGTAATAGGAAATTGGCCTTCATCATCGTAAAGGAAAGAAATGTATGGTGATTATTGGTATCAATGTGAATTGGATGTTAAACTTAAATAAATGTTTGGCATTAGAGCTGCGGTGGTGTAGTGGTTTGAGTGCAGTACTGCAGGCTACTTCTGCTGATCACTGGCTGCCAGCAGTTTGGCAGATCGAAACTCACCAGGGTCAAGGTTGACTCAGCCTTGGGTAGGTTAAATGGGTAAAATGAGGACCCAGAGTGTTGGGGACAATATGCTGACTCTGTAAACCGCTTAGAGAGGGCTGTAAAGCACTGTGAAGCGGTATAGTATAAGTCTAAGTGCTATTGCTATTAGCACAACATAAATAGATCTTTAAGATTCATCTTTGCTTCTGATGACTCATTGGATCTATTATGGCTCATTGCACCGTCAACCAGATGTTTAAACTGGATTTTGCAATTATTATTTTTTTACCAGCTATGGAGTCATTCCCAAGAACCAGAGCTAATCAGATGTAGTTATTTAATAATATTAAAGCTATCATCACAGAATGTAAGCTGTTCCAAGTAAAGCTGCCTTTGGCAACTGACTGATGATTTTGACAATTCTGATGGTGTTCAAGTGGTGCTACAGATATTTTGAGGTTGCATTTAAGGCACCTATTACTATTAGTATATTTTTGCTTTCTTTTGGCATAGTAGATGTACTTCTATTTGCAAACCTTTGTATTCTGTGATTTTTTTTCCTTTTCTATTCTGCTGTCTTCATGTATTGCCACATAACTACCTGGACTTTTTTGCAGTCATAATACAATAACATAATAGTATAATATAATAACATAATATAATATAATAACATAACATAGTAACAAAATAATAAAAAATAAATAAATCCAAGTGTTGTCCAGCTTTCAATGGGACTGAATAATAGATTTCAAATAGTAATAGGTTACAAACTGAGGCCAATTTGGAGCTGAATTCTGAAGTTTTTTATTTAAACCTGTCCGTCCATCCGTCCATCCATCCATCCATCCATCCATCTATCCATCATAGGAAGAGGATGATGTGTTCAATATATTTGCCATCTTGTGTTATTTGTAAAAAAATAAATAAATAAAGGCAGGATATAAATTAAATATAAATATAAATATAAAGTCACCCAGTGAGTTCCATACCTGAGGCTAGACTTGGATCTGGGTCTCTGTGCTCCATAGTCCAACACCTTAATTGCTATACCTCATGGTTTCCAATTAGCTTGAAATAGTGTTGGAAATGAAAAACTTTGATGAAATGAACAAAATTTTCATTTCATTAAAATATTTCATTTCATTAAAATATGAATCAATTTTATTTTTTATGAATCTCATTTGTCTTATCCCAAAGATTTAAAATTGTACTAGGCCATTGTTTTATTTACATAAGGTTAGATTAGATTAGAATTCTTTATTGGGCAAGTGTGATTGGACACACAAGGAATTTGTCTTTGGTGCATATGCTGTCTGTGTACATAAAAAGAAAAGATACATTAATCAAGAATCATAAGTTACAACACTTAATGATAATCATAGGGTACAAATAAGCAATCAAATCATACTAGGAAACAATCAATATAAATTGTAAGACTACAAGCAACAAAGTTACAATCATACAGTCATAAATGGGAGGAGATAGGAACGATGAGAAGATTAATAGTAATGCAGACTTAGTGAATAGTTTGACAGTGTTGAGGGAATTAGAGGGTGATGGCATTCAGAAAAAAACTGTTCCTGTTTTTTTATAGTTGTTCTAGTGTGTGCAGTGCTCTATAGCATCGTTTTGAGGGTAGGAGTTGAAACATTTTATGTCCAGGATGCAAGGAGTCTGTAAATATTTTCACAGCCCTCTTTTTGACTCGTGCAGTATACAGGTCCTCAATGGAAAGCAGGTTCGTAGTAATTATTTTTTCTGCAGTTCTAATTATCCTCTGAAGTCTGTGTCTGTCTTGTTGGGTTGCAGAACCCAACTAGACAGTTATAGAGGTGCAGATGACAGACTCAATAATTCCTCTGTAGAACTAAAACAGCAGCTCCTTGGGCAGTTTGAGCTTCCTGAGTTGGCGCAGAAAGAATACTGATGATGTTTAAATCCCCATGATGAGAAAATTTCCTGGGAATCTTCATACTAAAGCAAACAAAAGAATTAGAGTTTAGAATCACAAAATATGTCAAAATCATTACAGAGATTCCAGAGCAACAGATCTGATCAGCTCAAATTTATTGAGTACGTATATCTGGGCAAACAAGTCCACAAGTTAATGAAATGGAATTACAAATATGAATTTAAATCTTAATCTGTGTAATAGAACACATTATTAACATGTAACAGAATCTTACATATTGCCTTCCCTAATATATTCCTTTTAATATTTCTAAAATTTATAACAGTGGAAGGAAGAAATTCTAAACCAGATGAAAAAGAGAAGCAGAGCATTCATTACCACAAATCAACAGTGACAAACAAAAATAGATGTGATTAGTAATCACATAGTAATGAAAAAAATTAAATGAAACATATTAATGCAGAACAAAAAAATTAAAATACATAATGTCAGAGTTCATTTCAAAACATCCAATAAACAACATCAAAACCATTTTCAGGATCTAAAGAAACAACATTGCAAATTAGATTTTATCTAATTTGAGTTACATTGATTACATTGAATTAATCAATTACACTGATTAAAAATACCACATTATCAGACCTTACATTAATCGACCCTCAACTGAGTTCACAATAGTTGCAAAGACTAGCTTGTAAGAAAAATAGCTCTTATAGTCTTAATATCCAGTTTTGTTTTGTTTGTTTTTTTAAAAAAAACATTTTTATGATTGGAATAAATAACAGGATCCTTCCTAGACTCTGAGAATGAAATACTTCCTTCTTTAAAATTAAAGGACTGGATTCTATTTAGAAAAGCTTTGACATATGTCTCTAATCAAATACAAGGTAAGAACCCAATATATATTTTACAGCAATCAGTTGAAAAAACATATGGCTCAGGGCCCTTTCCAATTTCAGCACTTTAATCATCACCAAAAGTTTTTAAAAGGTAAAAAGTAAAGGGAGATTAGTAATTGGTTGCCTGATTATTGTAGTTATCAGTAAAGGGAGGTGGTGATGGGAATCTAAGAATCCAATGATGAAAATTAGAAACTATTAAAGTTTGAATTTTTAAAAAAATAATGTAATTTAAAAAACAAAACAAAACATGGCTTTCTGATAAAATGTTTCTGAGTAAATTTGTTCTGTAAAAATGAAAATTAGAATAGGAATAGAATAATCCTTTGATAACCTACACAGGAGCAGGAAAATGTACCTTTCAGAAGAGTCTTCATTTCTCAAGACAATAAGAAAACAGCTTGACCATACTCCTTCATAAAGCAAAGCCTTGTGATACGATTTCCCTTAGAATGAAATAATTGAGATAAACCTTAGAATGCTACCATTTTCCTTCTGTTGTGTAGGTTGTTTATCCAAAGTATTAAAGTGGAAAACTTTTTTGGATTGTGTTTTATGTGCTAGCACTTAATAATATTTTCACAGTGTTCCACATTGCTCTGGCCTTAAACAGGAAAGCAAACATCTTTGTTTCCCATGTATTCATAGGAAAAAAAGTGAAAATAAAATGGTCAGAATATAAATATAAAGATATCTATGGAGTTTCTCAGTCATCCAGGTCATAGTTGTCTCAAAGGAGCTTTTTCAAAAGGCAACTGGACTGTGTTTTTTCCCTTGAGGAAGACGTTTCATTTCTCATCCAAGAAGTGAAACATTTTCCTCAAGGGAAAAACAAAGCCCACTTGCCTTTCGAAGTAGCATCTTTGAAGTGTCCTACAGATTCTGTAGCTGAGTAATTACATTAAATTCCTCTCACATACAGTATATCCCTTGTACTTCCTAGGGGGTAAAGAAGAACATCAGGTTTTGTCCTGGTAAACAGATGTAAAAGGATGTACTGTGTTAGAAGCTACTCCTTTCCTACTTCAAATATGATGTACTTGATTGACATGGCTGAAATAATAGCTTCATTTGAAACTTGTATTATACCCCTTTCTCAATCTTCCAGCAGAAAACTTTTGATCTGGTTGCAACAAAGAAAGAAATAAGAAGTCCAAGTATTTCTTACCAAGATGATTTTCATTAGGGTCCAGTTTTCCATACCTGTTATCTAGCAACAATCATTTCATCCTGTCAATGTAGAGAATGAACCATTTGGCCAACTCTTCTGAAGCAACATCTCCATGTGATTTGTGTTCTCCCCCAAACAATATTAATTCATCCTTGTAATAAAAGGGTCTGTAAGAGTTTGCTTCTCATTTCCTTTCTCATTTTTTAATCTTTTTCCTGGGTCACTCAAAAAGTATAGAAGGCAGCACCTAATCCTGAGATGTTGCTGCAAGGATTAAGGGAGTCCTAGACAGGAGATATATTTACAAACGTTCCTTTTTCCATTCAGATCCGATCTGTACAGGGCTGACTTTTTATCAAATCTCCAAGAACTCAAAATTAGATCTACAGATCTAGTCTACGTAGAGCTGGCAACATTGAATGTTATTAAAGGTATTTTCTTTGACAGAAATGTCTTGAGCGAAAGGAGGAGCAAAGGAACCCAAAGTGCTAGTGTTTTGTAAAAGTAGAATACTATAGTTTATTGGAGGCTGCATTTACCAAGCAAAACTGCACCTTCCTGACTAGATTATTATTGTTATTGGGTTGCTTTTGCTTGATGAGCCCAAAGTGACATTTCCTCTAGTCCTTTCTGGGTAACTGTCAAGTTTTATGTTCACATGTACTTTACAGATGACTCATGTAATCTTATTGCTAAATAATCTCATTTCAGTATTTACTGTATTTCCTTGGTATGTTTTGAGACCCGATTTTTAGAGTGCAAGTTTATGCAGATATGCACTAGCTTCTGTAAAAAATAGATTGCAGCAAAAAAAAAAATTGAGCAATTTTAGCAATTACAGCATGGGTTGATTTTTAACTCCACAGTGGAAAAAGAGTTAATATTTTTAGATTTTTAAAATAGTATTACTTCCAATATTTCCCCATTTCTTAAACAAAATAACACAACCCAGAAACTCTGAATTAGCAAATGTTGAAAGTGAATACAAGTTACTTTTAAGAAACCATTGTAAAAGGATCCTGATCCTGACAGAAGGAATCATTTGTTAATCACATTAAGTGCTGGGTGGAACTTCTTTTCATCCTAATGTGGTTTAAGTACAAGAAATCAGGGCTTCCAGCAAACACTAAAAGGTTGCAATATAGAAAATAGTCCTCAAATATAAATCTTCCAGATGCCAATCTTTCTCTCCATTCACATGATTGAAGATAGCACTCGCTGACTGCCAAATGACAGTGGTGTTGAAAGCATGACTTCACAGTAATGGAGCACATTGTGAAACTCCCTAGCAGGTTGGAATAACTGTTGGCAGTGCAAGTATCTACACATAAAGGAAAGGTGTGAGAGCAGCAGGACTCAGCTCTGCAACAAGTTTATTCCCGATTAATAATCCCATGTGAATGTTACAGAGATTCTGTGACCGTGCTTCCTTTCAACAGATGTGCTGAGACATATCTCTTGTGGAGTCACAACATAGCTTTGCCACAACGTGATTACGTTTTGGCCAAGTCGGCAGGTAATTCAGTTTTCCAGCAGAGAAAACTGTTTAGTACTGATGTCTGCTTAGATCTCTGTTCAGTTAAGATGGGGAAGTGGCTAAAAGCTGCCCAAAATGATATGTGACAAATTCAGTATTTAAGGTGCCGTTTGGTTTTCTCCATTGGTGATAGTACTACCTTCTTATCTGAGGAATAGCACTACCTTCTTATCTGAATTCACCATTTTTTAAAAAAAAATATATGAGGTCTATAACATTCTACAGCTGAAACAGAATATTTCTATTACTTAATATGAAATTAACTGAAGTAATTTCCATGGAAATCCATTAAATATTGAAGGAACTATAGTCTCTGTGGTGTGTTTGCTTACTTACGGGCACCATCTTGTAGATGTGCAAAAGAACCTTTAGCACAGCATTTACCAACCTCAGCACTTTTAAGAAGTGTGGACTTCATTTCCCAGAATTCTCCTCTATACTGTAATTTGTTAGCTTTGAGTAGACACTTTGGGGGAATCTATTTGGAAAGATCTGGTGGTCTTGGGAGAGTTGTCCATTCACATATAGCTGCTGCAGTGAGCATGGTCAATCACAAACCTAGAGTTCCCAGATCTGGGTGGCTAAAATCCAAGTGTCTGGATAGCGCATCCAAACTTTTTCTGCCATGTAATGGTTGTTTAGATATTTTCACTTCAGGCCTACAAGATTTAATATACCAAAAGCAAACAAACCTCAAATAATTTCCCTTCTCATTCTAGCTTTCAGGGTACAAAGGCAATCCTACAATAAATATCCTGGTGGCTGATGCTTTGCTTTGTGGTATGCCCACATCCTAATTAATTTGCTTTTTATAATAAAGGATTTTTAATGTTGGATTGGACTGGGAATTTAGTTGGCATTAAAGGGTGTACCAGGGATTACATTGGTGATTGCAAGCTAATTATAACAGCAGCTACTTCAAATAAAAGACTTGCTGATTACAAATTTGAGTTGCAGCTTTTTGAATTAATATAGTAGTTAAGAATATTGTCATTTCATTTCAAAGTTAAAAGGTCTAATTTTCTACTACAAAAATTTAACTCAAGTAAAACAAAAGTTACTGGCAGTTACTTAGGGCGAAGAAAACTGACCACAATCACATTTCTAGTTTTGTCCTTCTCACCAGCAGTTTTGAATGTGTAAATAGAAAATGTCTGTAGGCACATTGGGAAGTTGAAAAATATTATGAAAGAAAGCAACGGCAAATCACTCTCATATTATTATGAGCAAACTACAATGACATGAACATGAAGTCATCAAAGCCTCAAAGGAGGCTTCCCTTAAAGGTGTTAAGCTGTGTTGTGTAGTAAGTGCTTTTTCTGACTTTTTCATGAACTTTGGATCAGGCTTTTCATCACTGAACTGAAAGTCATGAAGTGAAAGAAAAGCTAAATCCTGTCATTTGACAGGCATTAAAATGATGCCTGTCAAATTATCAATGAAAATTGATCTATTTTGCTTTTCTACCTAAATGTTCCCGACATTATGATTTAGGTTTAGGTTTAGGTTTATTTGATTTGTATACCGCCCTACTCCCGAAGGACTCAGGGCGGTGAACAGCCAACAATAAAATACATAAATACAAAAAACTTAAAAACCAGATAAAATCAAATTAAATCATTTTGGCCCAGACAGATTAAAACACCCCAATAATTTAAAAACAGATTAAAATTTACATATTTAAAAAGGGAAGAAATTAGGCCAAGCCCGCCTGATGGAATAAAAAGGTCTTCACAGCACGGTGGAAGGAGTGCAGATCCGGGATCCTCCAAATCTCCGGGGGGAGCTCATTCCAGATGGTAGGTGCCCCCACAGAGAAGGCTCTCCCCCTAGGGGCCGCCAGTCAACACTGTTTGGCGACACTGACCTGGAGGAGTCCCTCTCTATGAGAGCGTACTGGCCGGTGGGAGGCTATTGGTGGTAGTAGGCGGTCCCGTAAATAACCAGGTCCTAAGCCATGAAGCGCTTTAAAGGTGGTAACCAAAACCTTGAAGCGCACCTGGAAGACCACCGGGAGCCAGTGCAGCTTGCGCAGGAGAGGTGTTACATGGGAGCGCCATGTCACTCCCATTACCACCCGTGCGGCCGCACTCTGCGCCAGTTGGAGCCTCCGGGTGCTCCTCAAGGGGAGCCCCATGTAGAGAGCATTACAATAGTCCAGGTGGGAGGTGACGAGGGCATGAGTGACCGTGCATAACGAATCCCGATCCAGAAAGGGACGCAACTGGCGAATCAGGCGAACCTGATAAAAAATCCTCCCGGTCATGGCCGTCAAGTGCTCTTCTAAAGACAGCCATGAGTCCAGGAGGACGCCCAAGTTGCGAGCCCTCTTTGTGGGGGCCAATGATTCACCCCCAATAGTCAGTCAATTATACCCCATTGACAGAGTTGCTCTCTATTTTGTTTAATTTTTTTCTTCCATTTCTTTCTTTCTTTCTTTTTCTTCAATTCAATCATCTTCAGTTCTTGGAGACTGCCTGGATAAGTCTTCCACTCATGTGTTGCTCATTGGCTTGTACCAAAGGTGCTTATTTTCAAGAAGCAACTGGACTTTCTGGCTTTTCTTTGAAGACATTTCACTTCTCATCCAAGAAGCTTGTTCAGCTCTGCTCACTGGCTTGTTTCTCTTCCTGTCTACTCATAGATTACCCAAAAAACCTACTTTACTTGCTCTTCTGCCCATATCTTACATATTGGAGGAACTTTCTGCAAGGCAAAATTTTATCTGGACATATGTCCGATGGACTATCACCCTTATTTCCTTCCTTCCTTCCTTCCTTCCTTCCTTCCTTCCTTCCTTCCTTCCTTCCTTCCTTCCTCCCTCCCTCCCTCCCTCCCTCCCTCCCCCCTCCCTCCTTGTGAAGGGCTAGCAAACCAATCTATTTATTTCAAAATGGAACAGAAACAGAAACCATGTGCAATCCTCCCCCCTCCCCCATTTGGAGGCCCCTGAAAATAATCTTTTTGACCTCAGTGCAGTGTGCATCTTATACTGCCACCCTCCCTTTAAACAGCCACACATTTTCCTTGAAACTACAGATCCATTTCTATGGAAAATAATGTCCATCATCATGCATCTCTCTGGCCATACCAGAACAGATTTATTCCTCTTCACTCCCCACCCCACCATGCCTCTCAATACACTTGTTTGAAGGGTGTGAAAGATTCAAGGGACGGGTCCTCTTCCTTCGCTCAGGTAGAGGCAGTTAGATGAATAACTTTGTGTCATTGAAAAAGCTCAGCAGCCGTGGGCCTGCTTAGTCCTTGAATAAGAGACCACTAAGAAATCTCAGAGCTACGAGTTGCATTGGGAAAGACTGTGAAGCTGTTGCCAAGCAAACTGTATATAGATCATCAAGAGCAGAACTGAGCTGCAAAGAGACTGCACTTTTACTTCACTTTAGAAAAAAGAGAAGGAAGATTTATACCTGGCTACCTGGCAAGGGTGGAAAACCACTCGGTGCTGCAAGACGGCCCCGCACGCGTGTGCTGAAGAGGGAAGGGGGAGCAATTGCACAGCTGGTACCACGCATGTGTTAAGCAGTGCTGCGGCAGTGGCAGCAACCTCGGGTGCCGCGTTTCCCCCTCTGACCTCGCGGCTTAATCCGGGCAAAGGCCTCCCCCCCCCTCCACTTTCCGATCTCTTTCCCCAGGCCGATCCCTTCTGGGGGGAATAGATCGCAGAGGATCCGTCGCCTCTCCCCCTCCCCACTCCAACTGTGTGTGTGTGTGTGTGTGTGTACGTGAGCATCCTTCACTCACATGCACACGCTCGCTGGCTTCTAGTGGTACAATTCATGCCAACTCGGAAGCTGTCGTCTTTTTTTTTTTTTTTTTTTGGAACCTATACATAAAGAAAGGATAAGGAAGCGATTTGCTTTTTGAACCCCCCGCCCCGAAAATTAATTCGGCTGAAGGGAAGAGAGCGAGCGAGCGCAATGGCTCATCCCACCAGCGGGACCTGGTAAAGGGAGGGAGGGAGAGACGGAGCGGGGGGGGGCTCTCTCTCTCTCCACCACCTTCCACACTACAAATCACTAAATAAAGAAGGGGACGGATTTGTCTACGACCGAGGAAAGGGGGCGGGAGAGTGTGTGTGTGTGTGATGGTGGTGGGGGGCTGAAAAGAGAGAGAGAGTGAGAGAGAGAGAGAGAGAGAGAGAGAGAGAGAGATGAGTCCTTCAAATTCGCCGATCCCAAACCCGCCGAGCCCAGGCAGCTTCTCGTTGCTGGATACAGCAGTGTCTTCTCTCAAAATGATGCTGCGGACACTACTACTCCTATCCCTCATCCAGGGGTAAGCCGCGTTTTCTGTTTTGCTACGGAGGGCTGGGGAAAAGCTGGAGGGGGGGGGGTGCGATAATGAAGTGGGGGTGGGGGAGACGGTGCCCGATGAGAAATGCATAAGGCTGGAAGGAAAATGCTGGCGAGCGCCTGCCTCCGTTATGTATTTATCTGCTTTGGGGTGAGCCGTACGTGCCATTCCTCCCCATAATCCGAATGGCTACATTTGCCTTGCTGTTTATAATGCTGCAGAGGCGAGGGAATCGAAGGAGAGGAAGGGGAGAGGGGCTCCGTTCCAAGGAAGGTTACCCCCCCTCCCCCCCACATCCCTCTCTCCACTCACAGCATTTTACCAGTGCAAGAAAATCTATTAAAGCTGGCTAGGAAGGGAGGGAGGGCGGCGTGGGGTTGCTTAAGGCGGCCATAGCGGGACTGCGTGGTCGGGTATTTTTTTTTTTTTAAATTATTTTTAAATCCGTGCTGCAGCAGCGTGGTTTCTTCTTCTGGGCCAAGGGCACCTCGCAGAGCCAACCATCTCTCCGAGAACAGGGACGCCGCTCCTTGCCGCTAGAGCCCACAGCCGTAGTGATGGCATGCGCTGCATTAGCCTCCCAGCCTCTTCACTGAGGGGAATGTTGACGCGGAGACTGGAAGGATGTTTGGCTTCCTCGTCGATTATATATGGCGTGTATGCGCGCGCGTGTGTACACGCGTGTATGTGTGTGGGGTGGATGGGTGTGTGCCCTTAATGTCAGAAGAAACAAGCCCAAAGGTTGTAGTCGGGAGAAGATGTCAGGCGACGGCGTGGGACGCGGGGTTTGCTACTCTTGCTTAAAGGCTGTGCTGTAGAACTCGGTGCCTTGCACTTAAAACATTGTGGACTCTCTGATTAGCAGGCTGGTGTCAGAAGTAGCAATGCCCTGCCCAATACCGAGCTGCTCTTATCCCAAGAGCCTTGTCCATAGTGCTGCAAGCTCTATATTTCCTCCTCCCTTTTGTAATAAATATTTGGCAACAGTAAAGCAGATGCTTTAATGCTTGCTAGCTTCATTTCCCTTTCACCTGCCATATTGAAGAAGAGCTAATGTGATTCTTTGAGAAATGGCCAATCGTGGCATGCTGGGCAAGAGTTAGAATTTAAGAAGAGGAAACACACATTATTTGCCTCAGGCCTATTACTTCCCATTTGGTCCCCTCTTATTTTTCCCACCCCAGTCCTTGCTTTTATTTTGCCCATTTCCCTATCATGTTTAACAATGGCAAACCTATAATGGAAGTTTTACTTTAGAAATAAATGCAAAAGGGAAAAAGGAAAAGTTTACCTCAAATGGCTTATTTTAAGCATTGGTTGATTTTCGTAGTGTCATATTTTGGTTACAGGGCCTTAAAAATATAGGTAGTTTTTGGGTTGGAAGGTTCTGGTTGTGTTTATTTTGAAAAAAATTACTGATACTACAATTTCTCCCATTCTATGTTGGAAAGATTGTCTTCTGAATTCTGTATTTAAAAGTTCCAACTTAAAAGACAAATTAATACATGAAAATTAAATGTAATAAATGTTCTTATAGCCATTTCAAACCGATTCTATTAACCTGATAATTTTTCAGAAAACAATTGTCTGATAAAGTTGTAGGCCCCAAACTGCAATCATCATCAAAGGGAGACATTTATGGAAACCTTTAATATCTTTGATATTCTAGGCAACTTTTTCCAACATCTTTTTTAAAATTGTGGTTGAAAATGTAGTAAATACTTTGTACACACTTTGCATAGAAAGCTTCTGTTGAAATTCATATCACTTTATTGACATCACATTTTGAATGCTGAAGAGCCAATATTCAATGAACCATCTTGAAAACTTGTAGGTTCTCAACAGACTAATTTCTGAGAAATCTTCAAATTGTAATGTTGGGAGAAAGATCGGAGGTCCTCTTCTCCAATTTCTTGCTCAATACAAACAGCACTGGTAGGATGGGGGGGGAGTTTCCAGTCTCTATTTCTTTTTGATGTACTTCAATACCTTTAATATAAAAGCTACCTAAGTTACTCTGTTGAGAAGGAATGCTGTAGAAACAGC
This sequence comes from Pantherophis guttatus, assembly GCF_059756535.1. NCBI lineage: Eukaryota > Metazoa > Chordata > Lepidosauria > Squamata > Colubridae > Pantherophis > Pantherophis guttatus. Next base: position 175,960,648 of record NC_142064.1, read on the forward strand.
ATGACCAATGATTTTCTAGGCCACCAATATCATCTGGACTGTGAGGGATAAAATTGTATGGTGATTATGTCAGGCTTTGATCATGAACTTTTAATAGAAGTGGAAAACCAATTAGGTGAGTAACATATTTTTCCCTTACTTTTTTTAAATCAGTGTTAATTTCTTCAGGATACCACCAAAGGTTATGTCATGGTGGCAAAATATTTTTTACCCAAAAACCTATGGGAGTATGTAGAGGTATTCACGGTGACATTCTGGAATTGCCAGGTATGCCACTGGCAATTTGGAAAATAAATGCATACATAAATTCATAAATATATTTCTCCAAGCAATGAGGTGATGAGTTGTTCTTTGGATGTCTAGTACTTTTTAAAATTTGCTCATTTTTATCTGATCTTAGTAGCTTACTGGAGTAAAATTGTGTGGCTGTTTTTAATTGCAAGCTGCCCAGACACAATTGAGTGGGTAGCTCTCTAAACTTTATACATAAATACCAGAGGAAAAAAGAGCAAACATTGTTAGCCACCTGGAATTTAAGGTAAACCAACCTGTAAGTTTGTCAGAAATTTCCTTCTCCTCATTAGAATTCCTTAAAGATTCCCTCTCATTTTCATAGAGAATGAATAATCCCAGGAAACTAACTTTTGGGCATAATTAAATTGAGTTTATCCTAATATGATTTGTGCTGATACACCTTCCCATCAGGATGGGGGGCGGACTTGCACTATATCTAAAAGAGTCAAGTTAATCTGTGCAATATTCACTTTAAAATTTTCTATAAAGGATGATTTTTACTTGATTATTTAAAAGGCTGAATGTGCACTGCTGTGCCATCCTGATTCCAAGAACTAACATTAATCTGATTTCTTAAATAAACTAAGTTTTGTTTTCAGATTTCACCTAATCATGGCACAAACATGCCTTGGCAACTTATTTTTTTTCCTGCTGTATCTCTATGACATTGCTTTCATCTCATCCTAGCTCATGAGTGAGACAGGCTTAAAGTTGTCCTTAGTTATACCTGTGTTACACAGCAAATTTCATGCTGGAATATTTTTCTCCTGACTTGAAGTTGGGTCATGAGCAATTCACCAAAGGAGTAAAAAAAAAAAAAAGTCCCTAAAAAGTAGCAGACATTAGCTAAACCATTTCTTCTTCTAGCATAACAGACTTTCAGTGCTGTAGATCTTATCAAAAGTCTTCTTACATACCAAAGAACTTAAGAGTCCTTAAGATTTAGTATCTTTCTTTTTCACTGGGTAACCACTCCAAAGATATAAGCCTTTTTTTTTCTCTCCAAAGCAAGGAATCTGATTCTTCAGTTTTTCTAATCTAAGAAGGGCTTTGCAGATGGATAGGTTGGTAGTCATCATGAAATGTACAGGGCATGTTTCTATCCATTAATTATTTGAATACACACAGATCTCAAGACAGAATTGTCCCAAAGGTGCTTTGTCAAAAGGCAACTGGACTTCGTTTTCCCTTGAAGACGTTTCGTTTCTCATTCAAGAAGCTTCAGTCAAAATTGAAGAAGTTTCTTGGATGATAAGTGAAACATCCTCAAGAAAAAAGCGAAGTCCAGTTGTCTTTTAAAGAAGCATCTTTGAGACAACCATGACCTGGATGACTGAGAATCTCCATAGACACCAAGAGAGAATTGTGTTAGGCAGACATGGGCAGGGAACTATCACGAAGAATTTTGTGTTCAGCACTATCATGAGTCCTTGTAGCTTATGATAAATAAGAACTATACAGTAGTGGAAAATGATGCATTAACCTCTGATGGTAGCCACTCAGAACCCACTGTCTAGCTGCATCATTGGATTTCTGGATATAAATTTGATTATGTATCATTGATGTAGTTACAATGGGACACATTAGAATTAAAGCTAAACAACATTTTTATTTTGGCTTTCTGCTTATGGGTTAAGGGTTTCCACAGAATTGTGCAGAAGGCCCTATACCAGCACTGCTAAGATTGTGACACTTCTATTTTATTACAAGAAGAGTGAAATAATAAAATTAACAACTCAAAGCCACTCCTTTTTTTTAAAAAAAATGTAAGATAATATTGTGTAGCAAATCAAAATGTGATAAAAGTAGGTTTTTGGCAAGATATTCAAAACTCACCAGCGTGGGAGTCAATTACACTTTCCTCAGGGGAAAGAATCCCCTGTTTGAGTGTTAATACCAATGCTAAAACCAAGAAGGGCCTTTTCCATATCTTCACACTATCATAGCATATATTGATCCCATAGGAAAGATTCCAAATTTAGTGAAATACAAATGCACAAATCTACTTTGAACACAACATGCATTTTCATGGTAGCATTTGGCTGTATATTCTTATACATTTAAGTTTATGTGTTAGAATGCTAATTTATATGAACCAGGAAGTATGAACCATAGGATAACAGATTACAGACAGTATACTTAAATACAAGCCAGGATCACAAAAGAAACCAAAATGTCTCACTGAGAAGCCATCTATAATCAAAGAATATTCAAAGGATTTAGGAATGCAATAAGACCCAGAAAGGAATAATTGCTTTATTTTTTGATGCATTTGAGTCAGTGTCGACTCCTAGTGTTGACTCCAATCAGGAAAAGTCCTGAAGTATTTTTAACAAGATTTCAGAAATGGTTTGCCATTGACTCCTTCCTAAGGTTGAGAAATGGTAACTAGTCTAAGGTCAGTCAGCTGGTAGGGGGACTAGAATTCAGGGTCTTCCAGTTTCTAGCCTGATGCTTTAACTACTATCCCAAACCTCAACTCTTATCAAAGTTTAATTCAGTGTTGCACAATCTTCAAATGGCCTTATTATATAAGAATTAAACTGTCTCATCTTTAGCTTCTGCAATACTCAACTTGCATTGTGCATAAATTGTTACTTTCAGAAACATCTGAAGATGTTTTAATTCATTTGGATGAAGATCTGAGATACATTTTGCATTTGTACAGCTGTATGTACAATATTGTTTCTTTGCAATGAGAGATGTAGCAGAGTCATCCACATGCAGATGCTTTTCACCTTTTTTTTGGAAAATATTCATTGGCTGATCCACAGTTCACAGATATGCTGATGTTATGGATCTGAGCAGCAGATGTGATTCCCTCACATTTCCTGGATCACTGGACATATTTAATAAAAACAGTTAAACAAAGCTTAATTCTAAGCAAATTAGCTTATTTGCTGGATATTCTAGAACATGGAATGTGAGAACAGTTAAGTTTAAAAGTTCATACTTGAATCCTGAAACCATAAAGCATTCAAATGCATACTGTAGTGATCCAAACTCAAAAAATATTAATGACCACTTATCTTCATTTATTTTATTTATATAATGAAGTCTGTAAGCAACCAAGTTCTTGACTGCTGACTCTTTTCTGGTGGGTGGAGTGCTCAGCTAATAGAAAGGAAAGTCTTGCGTTCAAACTAAAGCCTCTAAATGTTTATCTTCTAATGCTTTTGGTCAAAAAAAATGCAGGATAGTTCAAAACACAGTGAAAAAAAATCCCTCATTCACTACTGTTCACAACTGTCCAGTTTGTGTGCCATTTCACAAAATAGTTGTGGCCTCAATACCATTTTGAAACCTAATAAAATACCCCCCCCCAAAAAAAAACAATCTGCTACATTATGTGATCCTACTTCAAAAAGGATCACACTATGACTGATAACATATCATAGAATTATGGAGCTCTGTGGAGACTGATGACATGAGTGGGAACAAATGAAAGATTGATGTCCTCCCTGTGAATTTCTGATAGAGCTTTAATCACCCAGCTCTAATCGTGGTCTGGAATATACACAAAGAGAAACAAAGACCAGAAGAGAAAAATAAACACCCATATACTTAGTGAAAGACACATCTGAATGCATACTCAAATGCACATATTCCAATATTACAGTGAGAGATATTAGGAACAAGTTGCCAAGATAAATCAAGATGCATTATTTTTTTGGTTTTTTTCAAACCATGTTCATAGTAGCTATGTTTGCACATCTGGGATGCTTGGTTATTGTCATGGTTGTAGATCGTGGGATGCATGTCATACGGTTTTGTAAGATACTTTGATTAAAAGGGAATTGGCTAGTTTATGGTTGAAACTATTAGCTGAAATCCAGCCATTATTTCAATCTCTCTTTCTTTCTCTCTCTCCATCACTAAAGGGGAGGGGTAGGAAAATAGGAAGCTGTTTTTACATAGAACATAAGCCCATTTAAACAATTGTAGTTGACACTGACAATAGTGCTGTGTGGTTTTATGTAGGGTTTTTTTTTTTGAGACTCCTACCTAGGGACTGGCTGTCATCTGTCTGTCTGTCTGTCTGTCTGTCTGTCTACCATCCATCCATCCATCCATCCATCCATCCATCCATCCATCCATCCATCTACACAAACAAACACACGCACACACACACACTTTTTGAAGCTTGGAATCTTCTACCTTCTAAAGTCTCTAACCTGGATAAGGCAACAATAAATCTGGGATATTTTGTGAGTGAAGCTGATAGATTCCCATTGGACTAAATTTGTATGGATGTGCAATCTTCATAGTTATAGAGTTGATGCCACAGAAACGTGTACAGATACATGGGGTAGTTTCATATAATTATCTTCTCTAGGTCTTTGGAAAAAGAATATTAAACATGGAAAAAGAATATTAAACAATAGATTATAGCTCTGTTTCTTATTGAAATAAATATGTGCAAAATTGAAGCAAAGACAGGTAATGATGCACATGTAAACACACATTTAGCACACATAGCAAATCCCTATAGAAGAGGTTTATAAGCATGTTTAGACAAATGAATATATTATCAGATGCTCTGCTTATTGCTGTTCCTCATCACAGGAGAAAAATCTAAGCATGTTTAATCTCAGCATTCATTGAGTTCTCCACAAGTGGAACTGAAAAGTATTGTGTAGTCACTTAAACATTAGCAGAAAAGAAGAAATGTTTCACCCTCCCCAAAACAGAGGATATAAATTTTCATTTAAGTCTAAATTCTAGGTGTGAATTTTAAGACTTCTGGCTTTTGGTTGATTTATTTGTTTTCTTCACACTTAGACTGAACAAATCTTCAATAGAGGACTGTCTTCTAACAATTCTTCATAGAAAACATAAAAGACAATGCATGCCCTTCAAGAATTAATACCCTTCTATTTTATCTATATCTGTCTTCCCTCTATTATATTTCCCTTTTCAAATGAATGAGAGAGAAGATAGTAAAACCCCAAAATTACTGATTTCACTGAGAAAAAATTAAGAGAACTCTCTCTCCATTGCTTTTTATGTATGTGTATGCATACCACAGACTGACAGCATAAATAGGCATATTGTTCTTTTGCTAAGCTGAATCAAGTACCTCCAGCAAAAGTCTTTATTCTTTAGCAGGCTGAGAATATGTAGTAACAAGCATTTCCAATTGCTTAGACTTTTACCATAATATCAACTTATCAAGTCTTGTTAAATATAAAAATGGCAGGTACAGTAGGTGAATTAATGGGAATGTCATATTCTTCCTGAGAAATGTAAACTGTTCCAAATGACCTTGTTTATCAGTAAAATCGAGGGCTATGAATGGAGAATAACATATTTCTGTTCCTTTTGTATTTCATATATGCAGTGTTAGAAGAGCTGTGATACGTAAGCATCTATTACTAAAAAGTTTATATGGCACTGAAAAGTCTATAGTTCTTGGCTTCAGTTGCATTGAAAAACAAGACAATTTTAAAGAATATCACCAAATTTTGTCATCAGGGACAGAGCCAATGGTCTTAGTTCATGGTGACATCAATAGACCTAGATATACAAATACTGATAATATCAAACAGAGAGTTACATAGTGATTAATAAAAGTAAAAAGGCTGGATGTTGAGAAGAATGTAAGTTTCATAGTAAAGGGACTGTTTAAAAACTGTCAAATTGTCTTGCTTTGTACTTCTTTGAAGCATCTCTCTGACAAATATAGTCAAATTGGCTATCCAGAATTATAATTAAATCTACTTATTTATTAATAAAGATCTGGAGCTGCTTTTTGCATAATAGAATGCAATATCTATGATGAGTTAATCAAGCTATATGTTGGTATATGTATTACAGCAAGGTCAGAAAGCATGTGAATGCTGACATTCCTTGGTAAATCCTACATTATAATGTAGAAGGCCAATGGGAAATGTTAGAATATGCAATGGTGGCAAATATCTGTAGCTCAGCTATAGGGTGAGGGTGGAGGTTTGACCTCCAACATTGGTTTCTGAATGTTTCGTTACCAGGCCTGGTAATGCAATGTTCGAGAACCAACCCACAAGCTTGGAGAATGAACCTCAATCCTCATGTTAGAATAGACAATGTTTCCCAGCACATATCAGCAATAGTTCAACATAATTGACAAGGTTTTTATGTTCTTACAGTACAGTAATTTTTAAAATTTCAGAATAATAATTACATATCGTAAGGTAGCAACAAAATTTCTACCCCATGATCACTGACATACAAGAAGATGTTGACACCTATATGTTTCTTGTGCAGGGTTACAATAACTACCCTTTAAGAGCCAATTAAGAAGAAGAAAAATATATTCTCCATTCAATACTACTGTCTCTTTTATTTGAACGATATGCAGTTTGGAAAGAAAGTTTTGGCAGTAGGTTTGACAACCAGTTCTTTCAAGGTAAGGGACCAATTTAAGGGGAAATAGTAATGAAAAAATGGACTCTCCAGATAGATTTTCAAAGGTTTGCATTGTGCTTGTAGAAATCTATGAGCATGATATTGGATTCCAAGTAATCTCTATGAATCAAGATAAGGAAAGCAATATTTTATGTCTCTGATGCTTTTTCAATAAGGATAAATTATCCAGTTAAATATTATCCATGCAATGTATATTAAATATTCTAAATTTTGTCATATTTTGTCATAATATTGTCATATTAAAATCAAGCATCATGTTCAAAATCACTTTCTGTATTTTATTTGAGGAAAAAGGTTAGTATATACATTTAGATTGAACATATGCAAATGGACACACAAATTAAAAACAATATCAAAGAAATTTCACATGTTTTTTCCAATATTTAATTTTAAAATATCAAAAGAAAGAAAAGAAAATATTCTCTGGATATTTCTTTTATAAAGAGCATGAAAAAATATAAATATTTTAAAACGGATATTGTTTTTAAAAGAATGTTTTCACAATCACATACTCCAAGCAACAGTGTTTTCTACCTGTTATTTTATTTCCCTTTCTTCATGTTATATTAATAACATTTAAAGACCTTTATTGTACTATATATCCACAATGAACAAGTACATTTTGATGATTGAATTATTTCAATTACACTTTTCATATATACAAGGATGAGTGCCTCTTAAAAGAAAAGTCAGAGTGAATGCAAAACCCATAATATTTATGTAAAGATATCTATCAAGGTATTTTTTTCTTGGAAATCTAACTTTGGACACAGAAAGTTCAATGGATTTCTTGTATAACTGAACACAAAAGCAATGCCAAGAACATTATTTGGGGATGGGGAGAAACAGGCTCAGACTCAACCCCTCCAAGACTGAGTGGCTGTGGCTCCCGGTATCCCGGTATAGCCAGCTGGTGCCATCGCTGACTATTGGGGATGTAACTCTGGCCCCCACAGAGAGAGTTTGCAACTTGGGAGTCCTCCTGGATGCACGGCTGTCTTTAGAAGACCATGTGACGGCCATGGCCAGGGGGGCTTTTTATCAGGTTCGCCTGATCAGCCAGTTGCGGCCCTTTTTGGATCGGGACTCCCTACGCACGGTCACTCACGCCCTCATTACTTCCCGCCTGGACTATTGTAATGCTCTCTACATGGGGCTCCCCTTGAAGAGCACCTGGAGGCTCCAACTGTTTCCAGAATGCGGCCGCACGGGTGATTATGGGAGTGACATGGCACTCCCATGTAATACCTTTCCTACGCGAGCTGCACAGGCTCCCGGTGGTCTTCTGGGTGCAATTCAAGTTGTTGGTTGCTATCTTCAGAGTGCTCCATGGCTTAGGACCTGGGTACTTACGAGATCGCCTTCTGCTACCTCCCACCGGCCAGTACGTTCCCACAGAGAGGGACTCCTTGGGGTGCCATCGGTCAAACAGTGTCGACTGGCGGCCCCCAGGGGGAGAGCCTTCTCTGTGGGGGCACCTACCATCTGGAACGAGCTCCCCCCAGAGATACGGAGGATCCCGGACCTGCGCAAGCTTCGTCGTGCTCTCAAAACTTTTTTATTTCAGCAGGCTGGCCTGGCCTAACTCTCTTCTTTTAAATTTTTAATTCGTTTGATTTTATAAATTGGGTGTTTTAATCTGTGTTTCGGCCAAAATATTTAATAATTTTAAGGGATTTTTAATATTTGTATTATCTGTATTTTATCTTGGCTGTTCACCACCCTGACTCCTCCGGGAGTAGGGCGGTATAGAAATTTGATTAATAAATAAATAAATAAATAAATAAGCTGGGCTGGCCTGAATACCAAGATCATTTTTAAGTTATATGGGTTTAAGTGAAATGGGCCAAATTATTTAATTCCTTTTAAACTGTTCTAAATTTTATATGTGTTCGTTTTTATTTTTGGCTATGCACCGCCCTGAGTCCTTCGGGAGAAGGGCGGTATAAAAATTAAATAAATAAATAATAAATAAATAATAAAAAAAATATTTGTCATTCACAAAACCCCTACAATAAAAAAGTTAATTATGCTTCAGCATTTTGAAAACATAGTGGATATACCTTTTCTTAGAGTTGGGTGTCGTTCGTGAGAGATACAGACTATTGTTTCAACAGCAGTTGTCTTGCCAGACTGCATATCAGAACCACTAAGTAATAATTGTGAACATGGCAGGATTTTTGAGGAAATCACTAAAACATCATATTGTGATGTAATATATTAACTAATTTTAAAATATTAATTGCCTAAATAGTTGAAATATTACTTTTAAAACCTTACAGAATAATATATATACTGTAGAAGTGAATAAAACTGGAAATACCTAGCATAATGATAATAAAACTGTGGAAAGAAAGGAAAGGAAAAAGGAAAGGAAAGGAAAGGAAAGAAGGAAAGGAAAGAAGGAAAGGAAAGGAAAGGAAAGACACTTTTTGAATAATGTTGCATCTGCCACATTTAGTTGTTAATTTCATAGAAGACTTGTATTTAGGAGAGAATGTTAACATTTTCCTCTGTTGCAAAAACTCTTTTTCCTCACTTTCCTATTTTCTTGAAATTCCAATAATTATTGACAATCTTTCTTCAATAGTTGAAATTTACTTTAAGGTTTTTCATTCACATTAAAAACAAAGGTGTTGCGTGCTTCAGGCAAAGATAATTTAAAACTAAATGTAAAAAGGGAAATATACTTTCTGTGTCAGTTATGGGTACCTGTGGCCCTAAACAGCTCCCTGTCAAATTTGCAGTTGTCAGAAACTGTTGGTGTGCTTTCTTGCCAATTTCAGATGGCAAATTGTAGTCATAAGACCTAAAAGAAATTTAAGGCATTGCTTTAATAATAATCTCAATTTGCAATTTGCCCCAAAATGCAAGGGGGCAAAACAAAAAATCATAGCCTCTTTATGCATGTGATACTCAACATTTTACATCCTCACCCTGTGTTCTTGCTATCCCCCCCACCCCTAGTAACATCAAACGTTGTCTCTCACTGTTCTACATGTTTACTTCCCATACAGTTGGAGAGATTAGAATGATATCTATCAATTGACTGTATAGGTAGTCCTTGATTTACATCCACAATTGAGATCAGAATTTCTATAGTTGAGCAAGGCAGTTGTTAAGTGAATCATGCCCAATTTTACAACCTTTTTTTTGCCACCGTTGATAAATGAATCAATGCAGTTGTAAAGTGAATCCAGCTTCCCCTATTGACTTTGCTTGTTGGAAGCCAGTTGGGAAGATCACAAATGACAATCACATGACCCCAGGATGCCACAATTGTCATAAATACATGCCAGTTACCCAACACCTGAATTTTGGTTGTATGACCATGACAATGCTGCACTATTCAAAAGAACAAGGATTGGTTGTAAATCATTTTCCTCAAGTTGCTAAACAAATGGTTCTAAGTCAAGGACCACCTGTACTACAGAGCATGTGCAGAACTATGTATGTTAATCACAATGCAACAATGAAAACCATTACTGCTTACTCATCTGACCAAATTTACTAGTGCAACTTTACATAAAACAATAAATATTTTCAGGCCTCCTTGGGGATTCAAATTTCAGATGTCATGACAATTAATTGAGAAAGAAGAGGGACAATTGTATTCATATTCATTCTCAGGTCTGTCACATGAGTGATAGAGCAATGGGGAATTTCTCTCATAAACAGCCCTCCCTGCTGTAGAAACGTATCTCCAGTTGTGTGGTTGGCAATAGGTCTGGAGATGAGCGGTGACAGGCCAAAAGATTAATTGCTAATCTGTTTAAATTTTGAGTTCTTCAGGTATAAAATTCAGCTGAAGATATATATTCCCCAGGCAAAAGCTTTGACAGCGATTGATTTAGAAAGAATCAGAAATCCATCTAGAGCCAGATTTATAGCTAAGTAATTAAAGCCCCTAGACTACGTTTACTTAGTAGGCCTTGTAAATGGCCATGTTTCTTTCCTTCATTTAAGCATGCAACTCAGATGTATCTCTCCTCTAATATTCCATGCTTCATAATTGTTTCTATCTTCTCAATATATTAGAGCAAAATGTATGATAAGTCTCATTTTTTTTTAAAAAAAAGTAATAGTACTTAGACTGTATGTAGTTTTGCATCTTAAAGTTGCTTAGATCATAACAATGGCATAGTTACAACTGAGTTTGTTTCTGTTATCCTGATACTAAATACTGTACATTTACTAAGCACTAAATTATCCAAGAACAGGATTATATATTTAAAAGTACAATAATAAAGTGAACATCTGCAACTATGTACCTGCCCAGATGATTCGTCCCTCTTCCAAGTATAATTTTAAAAATGAAGGGATGGTTGCTACAATGAAAGCATCAGCTTAAGTAGACTCTGCTCAGTTGATTATGCTGTACATATTTATTATTTCCCAATGCTTTCTAGGTATCATTTGGGAATTTGAGGCACAAACTCCACTTGCATCACTGATTTGATGCAAGACTTAACTTGAACACTGGGCCCTATCTAGCAAAATGAAATTTAGTGGTGAGAAAAGTTAAGGTTTTACACTTAGGCAAGAAAAAACAAATGTACATGTACAGAATAAGTGGAACCTGGCTCAATAGCAGAGAGAGGGATCTAGGACTCTTAGTAGACAACCACTTAAATATGAGCCAGCAGTGTGCTGCAGCCACCAAAAAAGTCAATGCAGTCCTAGGTTGCACTAACAGAGAGATAGAATCAAGATCACATAAATGTTAGTACCACTTTATAATGCCTCAGTAAAATCAGACTTGGAATATTGTATCTAGTTTTGGTCACCACAATATAAAAAAGATGTTGAGACTCTGGGAATAATGCAGAGAACAGCAACAAAGATGATTAGGGATCTGGAGGCTAAACATATGAACGATTACAGGAATTGGGTATGTCAGTCTAGTGGAAAGAAGGACTAGGGGTGACATGATAGCAATGTTCCAATATTTGAGGGACTGTCACAAAGAAGATGGGGTCAACTTATTTTCCAAAGCACCAGAAGGCAGGAAAAGAAACAATGGATGGAAACTAATCAAGGATAGAATCAAACTAGATTTAAGGGCACTATTGGGTACTATCTAACAAAATGAAATTCAATGGTGAAAAAAGTAAAGTTCTACATTTAGGCAAGAAAAACAAAATGCACAGGCACAGTATATGTGGTACCTCACAATAGTAGTAACTGTGACAGGGATCTTGGAGTCCTAGTGGACAACCATTTAAATATGAGCCAGCAGTATGCAGCAGCTGCCAAAAAAAAGCCAACACAGTTCTAGGCTGCATAAACAGAGGGATAGAATCAAGATCACATGAAGTGTTAATACCAATTTATAATGCCTTGGTAAGGCCATACTTGGAATACTGCATTCAGTTTTGGTCGCCATGATATAAAAAAGATGTGGAGGCTCTAGAAAGAGTGCAGAGAAGAGCAACAAAGATGATTAGGGGACTGGAGGCTAAAGCATATGAAGAATGGTTGCAGGAACTGGGTATGTCTAGTTTAATGGGAAAAAAAACCTAGGGGAGACATGATAGCAGTGTTCCAATATCTCAGGGGCTGCCACAAAAAAAGAGTGAATTAAGCTATTCTCCAAAGCACCTGACGGTAGGACAAGAAGCAATGGGTGGAAAATAATCAAGGAGAGAAGCAACTTAGAACTAAGGAGAAATTTCCTGACAATTAGAACAATTAATTAGTGGAATAATTTGCCTCCAGAAGTTGTGAATGCTCCAACATTGGAAGTTTTTAAGAAGATGTTGGATAACTATCTGTCTGAAGTGGTGTAGGGTTTTCTGCCTAAGCAGGGGGTTGGACTAGAAGACCTCCAAGGCCCCTTCCAACTCTGTTATTCTATTCTATTCTATTCTATTCTATTCTATTCTATTCTATTCTATTCTATTCTATTCTATTCTATTCTATTCTATTCTATTCTATTCTATTCTTTCTATTCTATTCTATTCTATTCTATTCTATTCTATTCTATTCTATTCTATTCTATTCTATTGAGAAATTTCCTGACAGTGAGAACAATTAACCAGTGGAAAGGCTTGCCTTCAGAAAGGTTGTAGGTGTCTATCACTGAAGGTTTTTAAGAAGAGATTGGACAACCATTTGAAATGATAGAGTCTCCTGCTTGAGCAGGCGATGGACTATAAGACCTCCAAGGTCCCTTCAAACTCTGTTATTCATTTATTTGGGAGAACTTCGGTAGTGGGTCTAGAAAAGTCAATATGATTTCAATCAAACTCTCAGTTTCAGGGGAATGTTAAGATGGGAAAAAGGGAAAGGGAAAGGATTGAACATAATCTTGATAGCTTCTGTTTCTAATCATAATTAATAGTTCTCTAGGGGAGAGATGTTGAAATAATCAGCATTCAGCATTTTTTACTACTCTCTTGAGCATGAACAATAAAAGTATTCAGTGATGTCTATGGTGCACAGAATAACATAATATTAAAAGGTTTGCTTGAAAAATATTGGCTGTTCAAATTCATTTGCTTATTATAATGTGTACCACACTCATCCAGCTAACTTTCCATGATATTTATGGTAATTTAAGAGAAAACAAAGATTTTCCTCCTCCACCATTCCCCAATTCCTTCTATTAGCCATTTAGCTTTCATATGAGAGGAACAAGCTAGGTATATACTATATTTGAGAGACAATCTGTTTCTCAAACTTCAGTGATGCCTTTATGTCCTTTAAAGCCATAAAATCTCTGCAGATGCCATTAACATCATTTTGTGGCAATATTCTGTCGTAAGATATTCTTAGGATGAAAGACTGGAATTATCAGAAGAACGATCTACCAAATGTTCAATGAACTTATGTGGCATCCCCACTTCCTGGAATAAAACTAATAGTTTTGATGAGATTACAGTCGGGCAAGAAATAAATGTATATCTTAATTCATTTTAATTATTCAATTTTAATCTGTATATCCCCAGGGACTGTCAAAAATATTGCACTGCCTGTTGTGGACATGAACAGGCAAAGTTTGTGTGTGTGTGTGTGTGTGTGTGTGTTTGTAATAATATAGCAGAATGACCTTGCGAGTCCAGAGGAAGAGGTCCAAACTAACAACAGTCAGACAAGTAATAACTGGGTCCACAGAAGGAATGAGACTGTAGCAAACATCTCAGAAGGGATTCTTCTTAGCTTTTTGGAATATAAGGTGAGGGGGGCATAGGGATTTACTTTTAGACTTGCAAATTCCCATTAATGTAATCTTACAAGAAAGTTAGGGGTAATACTTCTGATTGTGTTTTCTTGTCTAAATTACCAGGCAAGTCTGATGGGGAAACCACAGCAGCAAATGCTTCCATTTTGCCTGCATATGACTGACTTACACATTTAAAATAAATTTGTATTAAATGTTTAACGAATATAAAACCTAACACAACTAACATAGAGTAAAAGCAGGAAAGAAAGGGGGAAAAAAAAGAAAGTCAAAGTACAGAAAAAATAAAAAATAAAAAAAATAAAAAAAGAAGAGGATTTGTTAAATGTAATGTAAATTCCTCCTGTTAAACTTACTCAGCTGATTCACAACTGAGAACCTCCAGTTTTAAGTAGTTGACAGAAAATGACAGATATTTGCTAGATTAATGAAAAGAAACTCATTCTCCCTCTTCTATGAGCTATGTCAGCCTTGATTTCTGACTTAACCTCTAACATTCTTTTCAATCAGGCTGTGCAGATCTATGTGAATTCCTTTTCCTTCATGAAGGTTTGACTGACAAATCGCACAAAACTTTTGCTCCAAAGAGCACCTTTGCAGAAGCCTCATCTAGATTAAGTGCTCAGAGGAGCAATAAAAAAAAGCAAACACATGAATGGTGTGAATGGGTTTTAATGTCTTTAATGTTTTAAATTTTTAAGTGTTTTTATAGTGATTTTTTGAGTGTATTGTGAGCCGCCCTGGGTCTTCGGAGAGGGGTGGCATATAAATTGAATAAATAAATAAATAAAATAAATAAATAAACACCTTCACGGAGGTATACTGCATTTACCTTTTTACCTCGATAAGAATCACTGCATCATCTTTGCAGTGTGAAACGTCTCAGCAAAGCACATCAAATCCACTTTACATGTGGATAATCCGCATTATTTTGGTTGGGAGGAACAAATGAGAAAAGCATGAAATTCCCTTCAATCTGCCCCTCATCCTCCTCTATGCCAGATTTTTGAATTTCAGGCACACTACTGCGTCTGATTCTAAGCATGTCTAAGTCGAAATACTGGAATGCTGTATGGAAGTCGAATACTGGAACCATTATAGTCGATGTCATGGTCATTTGTATGGATTTTACAAGTCTGTCAGGTTTTTTTCCATCTCTACGCAAGACCATAGATTTCATCCATGTAAGAAGCTTTTTTAAAAAAGGACCAGAATTACAGTTTTCTATCTACCTAATAGATAATAACTGGTGATATTCATTTTTGCTTAATTTAAATAAAAAAGCAAATGGAAGGGAAAGAATACAAAGAAAAAGAAGGGAAACAATATTGACTGAGTCGTGTTAATGATTCCTACAGTGTTTGTGAAACAGACCTCTTACTAATGAAGGTTCACGAGGTGCAAAATTGTCAAGGAATACAAAATTGCAAAGCCAACAAAGGTGAAGGAAAGAGGTAGTTGATAAAGGGAATTAGTTAAAGATGTAGTTGATAAAGATCAGATGGGCTCTGTTATTGTTCATTTGGAAATCTGTTTAGCATGTTCCTGAAAAATGCTTCCAGATAAGGAAGGAAGCTTGTTGTGATGGCGGTCTATACTATTAAAATTCTTGTTCCTTAAACTGGCCAAAATGGTGCATCACAGCACAGCAATTTTTGAAGGTATCTCAAATAAGTTAATTTACAGAATCTGTCCAAAATCTGTGACCCATGACTCCCAAGGGACTGAAAATTGAGAAAGTCATAGCTGCTTTAGTGTTACAAGCTCTGCTGCTGTTTCAGCTCTGCTGGGCTGCTGCTGCTGTTACATGAAGTTCATTTTGAATGTTCTGTGACTGTTTCCCAGCCACTCTCAAAATCCCTTGCTCCCTCTCCCACCCAGCAGGACCAACTTGCCTGCCTGCTGGGAAGGGAAGCAGGAAGAGAGGAACAGGGAGGTAGTTACCCTTGTAGGGTTCTTGGCCTACACCACATCCATTGCATCCTACGTGTTCCCCCAACTCCAACCCCCTACTCCAGGGAAGGAAGGAAGGAAGGAAGGAAGGAAGGAAGGAAGGAAGGAAGGAAGGAAGGAAGGAAGGAAGGAAGATTTCTGATGCTCCCTGCTAGCTTTCCACAAGGAAATTCAATAGAGAAGGTGGCAGAAAGATGAAGCTGCTGTCACTTTCACTGCTTTTTTTGCAGTGGTCTGTGGTCATTCTGTTTCTCTGTTTAGGTAAGAAATGTTTCTGAAAGGTTGACCTAATGGAGCAAGGGCTGTTATCTACCTGGCAAAGGGAAGACTCTGGGTTGTACGCCATTCTATTGAAATCTACTTTTTAATATTATAAAGAATAAGGTGTAAATTTCACAAACTAAAACAGCAGGGTGATCTTTGTGGAGCTATGAGCAACAGGAATAGCTCACATTTAAATAGTGGCAAACAACTCAGTGGCAAAAAAAAAAAAGAGCCAGCTTTGAACACAGAAGCACAGTAAGACTGCCTTCAATCTCTGACATAGGGCTTGGAAATCTTCTGCTAGAGATCATAAAAATTGTTGTCAATCAATGTCAACACTATCCAACTAGCTGAACCAATGATCTGAGTTATTATCAGGTAGTCATGATTTGGCATTTGGAAGAACTCAAAGATGAGAACACTGAGTTGCAAAAGTTGTTACCTTTTTCTCCAAGCTTATTATATAGTCGTTTCGGGGACTTAAGGCAAAGAATAACACTCATTGCTCTCCAATCAGTGCTTTGGATCATGGACAATGCTTTTTGCCAGTAATCCAGGAAGCAAAGAGATTTCAGTGGATTTTGTGAGACTTGGAAGGAGACAGCACTGGATCATTGCTTGGGGAAAAAAAACATGGTCACTAAATACTTCCCTGTTGCTCCACGTCTATCATCCATTTCTGTCCTTTAGATTTTTTATGATGTGCTATTTATTTTAACTTTGCAGTCCCTGCATGGATTTCTCTCAAAATTTGCCCATTTCTTGCACAAATATTTCACATTTGTGACCCACATTTATACAGGTTGCTAAAAAAAATAGTCCTTATCTTGCAAACAAAACAGAATCAAACCACTGTCCATTTTAATTTGAATGTGGGGGAGATGCTGAGGTCAGGGTATGTTTGATACCATTTTAGTTGCATAGAGATTTTTTGATTATGGGAAACTACTAAGTAAGTCCTTGTCATGGTTCTGGCTCTATTTGTATATGCATTTTCCTGCAGAGGGCTGTTAATGCACTGTGTGAATTCTTTTCATTGTGTTATTTGAACCATATGATAAAAAAGGGGGAAAAGCTGTTTCTACAGCCACCCAAGCACATTCTGCTATTTGAACTGAGAATAGAAGCTTTCAGTGTTGATGGTGCAATTTTAGATAAAACATGCTTATACGATTTACTATAAGCCATATGTTAACATTTGCACAAAATGGCATACCTTCTGAAAAAAGACAGTCTTTTAGTGAGGCTTTTCTGTTTGCTTGAATTTTTTCTTCTTTTTTCTTTTTTCTTTTGGTATTCCTGTCTTGGGATGATCATGGTAACATTCATAATTCAAGGAACTGTAAAACCTGCTGGAAATTTTGTGTTATGGCACTGATTATTGTGTTCCTCAGCTTTGAAAAAATTATACACAACTCCTAGACACCAAGAGAAAGCCTTCCCATCCTGTATAAATGCCATAGCTTCAGGAGCAAAATTCAGTTTTTGTTCAAGTAATAAATATATCATGTGCTGCCTCATTTGGGGCTTTACAAGAGTCTTTAGTAGCTGTTAACTTCCTACAGAAATGCTTGTTTTATTTATTCATTAGATTGATAATGTGTGTTTCCTCTTAAGTGCTCAAGATACAGCACTTATAACATTCCTCTTCCAGTTTTATCCCAACAACAACTTTGTGAAGTAACTTGGGCTGATAGACAATGATTAAAGTTCCCTAATTAACTTCCATGATTGAGAGTCCTACTTTTATTCCAGAACGCTAAACACATTTTCACACTGACTTTCTATATTTGATGTTTATAGATTATATAGACCCATTCATTAATTCTCTATGTTCTCTCAGTTTGGGGAAGACAGTGATGAATTTGCATATAATCCTATTTCAGCATTCCTTGTTTATTTCAAATTACTACATATCCATGCTTGTTAGTACATCCAAGTGTTCACCTCCACTTTGCTATGTGTTTGGAAGGTAAACCATACTTACTGCTCTTCACCATGAAGCAGGAGTGTAGATAAAACAAATAAATAGACAAGCAGATAAAACTTGTGGATCAAAGTCATTTTAAGACGTGAAATTCTAAATCCAGGGAATTCTGGGAGTTGGAGTCCATATATCTTAAAGCTGCTGAGGCTGAGAAATATTTCTCTACAGGTCCCCTCTTGACTTCTCATGGAGCTTACACATTCTGGCCTATCGAGGCAACCTGGACATTTCTGCCCCTTGCTTTCCATAACTGTTAGGCCCCATTCTCTGTGGTAGATGGAGCAGCCACTACCTGGAGGTTCAGGGACTCCACAAGTGGGACCCATGGGAAGGAAAAGCTTCATATTTCACCTCTGCACTCCTACTAGTAACACGATTGATATTAGTAAAAAGATTCTACTTTGTACTAGGCACGATTGCTGTTTGCACATGCAATCAGTGTATGGGATGATGGGATGAAAGCATAGGATTAGATATTCCCCCCCCCCCCTATGCTGGAATTTCCTCCCCATATGCTGAAGTTGCAGAGCAAATCCTAAAGGTAAAGATTTTTTTTTCCCAATCAAAGTTGATTCCAGGCAATTTCATGGACACATCTGTCACGTAGCTTTATTGAGCAACATTTGAAAGTGGTTTCTTACTGCTTCTGCAGGGATGTCTCTTGATTTCCCTGCCTACTTTATAGATTTGGGGTTTTCCAGGTGATCTCTCATTCAATTTAGATGAACTTTTTTGAGATAATTCAACATTGGCTATGTCAGGGGTCATCAACCTGCGGCTCCGGAGCCGCATGCGGCTCTTTGGGCCCTCTGCTGTGGCTCCCTGTCACATTGGCTGGCCCCGCTCCTCACCCTCCCCTCCCAGTCACTCCTCGCCTGGTTTGAGAAGGTAAGGACGACGGGGGATAGAGAAGCGGCCAGGGCAGAGACAGAGAGATACAGAGAAAGGGGGAGAGAGAGAGACATAGAGAGATACAGAGAGAGAGGGAGGGGGGATGGGAGGGGGAAGGGAGGGAGAGGGGGAGAGAGAGATATGTCAAAAGGATTTTGTGGTTCCTGGTGTTTTTTAACAACTGGTTCTCTTCCCTAATGACAGGTAGGCGTGGCTAGGGGGGTCATATGACTGGCGGGAGTGGGTGACATCGAGTTGGCCATGCCCACTCAGGTTTTGTGGCTCCCAGTGTTTTCTTTTCTGTGGGAAACGGAGTATTTAAGTATTTAAGTATTTATCTCTGAGTATTTAAGGTTGCAGAGCCCTGGGCTAAGTATTATCACTTTTGTTGGCTTACAAATCCCACATTGTGGCCGAAATGATTTCCTTGTTAAATCATAAGGATAACATGAAGCCAAGCCCTGGTCTTTTGTTCTACATCTGAAGACCCTCAGACCCTTTTGAATCGGACTTATAACATTGACAGAACAGATCCAAAAAAAGAATTTTATAACTATTCTATAACTCTTTAAAAAGAGTCATTATTTATCCAAAAGCTTTGTTTCCATAGCAAGTTAGGAGAGTTTTCCATTGACCGGCACTTGTGACACTTCCCAAAGCATATCTATAGAATTACATTGGATTTTAGTGTTGGCATATTCATAACAGCACATTGCCCTATTTTATCTTTGTCTCCAGTTATATTAATACAAAACTTTAAAACTGTATCTATTCTTTGACCTCTACTGTATTTTTCCAGTTTATTTGCTGAGATTTTAAAGAATGTTATTTTTTGGGGGGATAAAATATACATTGGATAACCTTTGTTTTAAAATATAAAACCATTACATTATAGTGATATATTTTAAAATAATATGCATAAACATTTTTCAAAGATATGCCAATAAGGCTAGAAAAACTCTAGAATAGTGTTTCTCAACCTTGGCAACTTTAAGACCTGAGGACTTTAACTCCCAGAATTCCTGACAGCTTGGCTGGCTGGAGAATTCTGGGAGTTGAAGTCCAGATGTCCTTAAGTTGCCAAGGTTGAGAAACACTGCTCTAGAACTATCTGTTGTAGTTCCTTATGAGTAATTTCTTATTTACTATGCTATTCACTTTGCTAAATATGCAGATGTACTATAAGTTTTGTATCTCGTGTGTTATCTTAACTCAGAAGTAGGTTGTGTTGTATAAAAATAAGGGACGATTAAAATGCATTTTTTTTTCAAGTTGTAAAGACTTTTGATTTTGGTTACCTTGTTAAACACCTGCTCTGAGTTTAATGTATAAACTATTCTTTCTTTCTTTCTTTCTTTCTTTCTTTCTTTCTTTCTTTCTTTCTTTCTTTCTTTCTTTCTTTCTTTCTTTCTTTCTTTCCTTCTTTCTTTCTTTCTTAGTCCAATTTATATGCTGCCCTTCTCCATAGACTCAGGACGGCTTACAATGCATTATAGCAATAGCCTGCATACTTTTTTGTATATACCTGCTTATTAGGGCTTTCGCCCCCTCCAAGCGGTTCTATACAAAGTTGGCTTATTGCCCCCACAATCCGGGTCCTCAATTTACCTACCTCGAAAGGATGGAAGGCTGAGTCAACCTTGAGCCTGGTGAGATTCGAACTTGCACTAATTGCAGGCAGCTGGCAGCTAAGTGCTAGCACTTTAGTCCGCTGCACCACCAAGGCTTGGTGTCTCAATGATACCAGTTGTATCTTGCTTATGTCAAACATCTACTAATTTCTATTGTTCCAATCATTATATTCACTATTGGTTTTAATATTTAATATATTTGGCAGCAAAGTGATCAATGAAGTGTCACAGACAGTGGAATATTGTAGAATATATATATGCATGGGTTAGTCATTCCTCTACTTTTGCACAAATCATATATTTCATTGTCTATAAATATCCTGAACTAATATGATTCTTTTAAAGATAAATGCGGGTTCTAAAGTATTTTGTGCATGTAATTTAATAAAGATTTTTTTTTTAAAGATTTAACATGGAGTAGCCTAACAAGCTAAGCTGAAGTATCATTTTATTTTGTTAACACAGTAGAATATATGAATCAATGTTATATATTAGCTTTATGGACAGATCATACTTTCAAAGGCATGGCTTGAGCTATACATATTTTTCTTCATATTCTCATATGTATGAATACACACAGAGAGAGATGTTCAGAACTGCTATCATTTAAAAAGGGGAAAATTGTAGTCATAATGGATTCTTCTGGAGTTGTCAAGGAACATAATTTTGACCTACTCCAGATACATGACTCCAGTGCTCTTTTCCTTTATTTTTTTTTTCCTAAACAGTACTAGCCAAAAAAGTGATGATGATTATGAAGATTATACTACCAACAAAACCTGGGTGTTGACTCCCAAAGTCCATGAGAGTGATGTTACTCTCATTTTAAATGGTCTGCTGGAGGGGTATGACAACAAACTGAGACCAGATATAGGAGGTGAGAGTGTTGTTTTATTTATTTATTTATTTTAATGGTAATTAGATGGAAAAAGGAAAAATGTTATCTGTGTAATGTTTTGCAATCGGTGTCTATTGTTAAAAATCAATGTTTTTTTTTAACATATATCTTTAAATTTATATCTTTAAAATGTTACAGCTCACAGTGATTTTGAAATATTAATAGCATCTTATTGTACAATATGTTCATTCATTGATCTAAGGGTCTTGAGTCTAAACAGTAAAGTGGGAATTGGGAATCGGCAGCAAGGTATAAGTTTGAGAAGGATATTATATCACTCTGAACAGTTTGTATCTCAATTGAACTGTATCAAGTAATGCTGTTCATGGCTCAAACCATAGAACCCGGACTTAGCTGGTCAGGCTGTATCTTTGCAAAAGATCCTCTATGCAGGTAAACATTTAACTGAATTTAACAACATGCTTTCAATGGTATTAGACTATAATCATAACATAATGTCTGGGATAGATGAGAATAAGGAATTACGGCAAAAAAAAGATTGTGTTGATCTTACAGCAGTGTGGAAAAATGAAGTCAGCTTTAGCACTAGCACTAGCAATAGTACCTAGACTTATATACTGCTCAAAAAAGTAAAGGGAACACAAGCAGAAGACATCCAAGATCTGAATGAATGAAATAGCCTTATTAAATACTTTGTTCTTTACATAAAGTAGTTTATACACTGCTAAAACAACTAAAGAGAACACAAAACTGAATGTAACGAACAAAGTATTTAATAAGGCTATTTCATTCATTCAGATCTCGGATGTCTTCTGCTTGTGTTCCCTTTACTTTTTTGAGCAGTGTATATTGCTCCATTGTACTTTACAACACTCTCTGAGAGCCAACATATTGCCCCCAACAATTGGGGTCCACATTTTACCGATGTGGATGGATGGAAGACTGAGTCAACCTTGAGCCGGTCAGGATCGAACTCCTTGCAGTGGGCAGAGTCGGCCTGCAGTACTGCACTCTAACCATTCCGCCACCACAGCTTTAAAATGAAAGTTTTATTTAATAAAAAAAAATCAAATAAACAAAAATCCTAAAATTGTCAAGGAAACAGTGCACTAGCATTCTGTATTTGACCTGAAACTTTGGGAAGCCTGTGTTAGCGAAATAGCATGATCATAACAAATTGCTTATCCATATCTTTCAGGGAAGCCACCAAGAACAGAATAAGGAGCCTCTCAGATGATAAACAGGAACTGTTATAATAATCTATTCTAAAAAGATATAAGTAACAGGGGGGTAAAAATAGGGAATGATTATTAACCATCCTAATGTAACAACCATTAGTCAATGCAAAACACATGAGAATGGGGTGAGCTAGGATCTTTGGTTGCTTGAAGCAATGAACAAGGTTTCACTTTCTCCCATTTCATATTCAAAACCAGTATGACTGTCAGATGAATTTACTTCAACACAGTCAGTATCTCAGTGTCTTTCACTATATAAGCTACAACAATGTAGAGAGTCTCTTACATCTAATTCTGCTCTTTGAACCTTGCATTGTTGCTGCTCCCTGGCAATGTGACTTGAACTAACTTCAACCCAGTGGCTGCAGTAAAGCTGGCATTTCTTCATTATAATAGAATGGAAGAGCCTTTGTTTGTAGAAAATCTACTTATATGGTTAAAATCTACTTATGTGGTTGCCCTTCTTTCTGCAGCACGATGCCCTTCTGGGGGTCTACTCTCTGAAGATAACAAAAGGAATTTGGAGCATGGGTAGGGGGTGTTGAAATAGTTTCAAGTGAGTTAACAGTAGCAAAAGAAAAGCCAGAGGTTTCAACTATTTGTGTGTATTTGTTATATTTTATTGTGCATCATCCAGAATCATTGCTGTACATAAAATGGGAAGCTATAGAAATTGTATTTATCTATCTATGTATAAATAAATGAATGGCTTTGTTAATGATAAAAGTCAAAGAGCCCAGTGATAAAATGGGACTAAAGTTAACTATAAAGACCAAATTTGTGACAACAGGTACAATCTTAGATTTGACAATGAAGACTATCTTCACCTTTAAATATTTTTACCACAGTCCGAATAGCATAAGCCCAATAGTCATTGGAGAGATTTAGAATTAAAAGACATCAAGAAATTTGGCTCAACATGGTTTTTAGATAAAGCAAAATCAAAATGTGTAATTAATAGCTATTGGTTAAAGGGACTGAGTAAAATTTGGAATAAATTTGTTAAAATTTTAATTCCAGATATAATTTTCTTAGGGAAGACAATTGAAAATTGGCCGATTAAAACTAATATAAGTCGTGATAGGGTAATGGAAGATGAAAATATACAAATTATAATAGATTGGTTAAAAACTTCAAAAAATGAAAGGAGGAAAAAAGAAATCATTGAAAAATTGAGTTTAGAAAAAATGCAGATAGAAAAATGGACTAAGAAAGTAAGGGACAATTGTTTGATAAGTAGAAGTAAAACTGAATTTGAACATTTAGTATTCGAAATTATGAAAGATGAAATTAGGCTAAAGGGACTCGTTAGTAAGATATATAAGATTATAAATTTTGATGGAAAACCACAAAGGGTGATGAAAATGAATTGGGAAAAAGAACTTAATATTAAAATATCAGATTCAGATTGGAATGTGAATTGGAAGAGTAGAATTATGAAGACTTTATCTGTAAGGATTAAAGAGCATAATTATAAGGTTGTTTGGAAATGGTATTTGACTCCATTAAGATTGTCATTGATGGATAACAAAATTAGTAAACAATGTTGGAGATGTGATATGGAATTAGGGATTTATGAACATATGTGGTACAAATGTGATAAAGTTAAAAAGTTTTGGCAACAATTGGAGAAAATGATATTTGAAATGATGGGGAAAGCAATAATATTGAGACAAGAAACTATATTACTGTTGATAATTAAGGAAACAGAACCAACAAAATATGAGAAAGAATTGATTAGAATTATGATTATAATGGGTAGAATTATAATAGCCAGATATTGGAAATTAAATGTGAATTTTAGAATAGAAGAATGGTATTGTGAAATGTGGAAATTAGCTTTAAACGATAAAATGACATGCGATATTAAAATTAGAAATGGTGACTATAAAGAAGATATTTTGTGGAAAATTTGGAAACTATTTGTGGACTATGCGCTGGGAAAATTGGATGCTTCGGTACCTGTACCCCGAGAACGTGGATTTTAGCGATCATGAGGATATATCCGAAGAACCAAATCTTCCTTTCTTATGTATAGCACAGGGTGAAGTATTGTATATGTTGTTTGTAATGTTATTTTAATAAAAAATAAAAAAATAAAAAAAAAGATTTGACAATGAAGAAAATGAAGTAGTAGATGACTTCTGCCTTTTATGATCAAAAATAAAGCCAACCATCAGCCAAGAAATATGGCATAGATTGGCACCCCATAGAATAGAAAACCCTGGAAAAGACATTAAGATGCCAGGATGTGTCTATGCATACAAAAATCACAATCATGCAGAAAATTGTTTTTCCTGTGACTATCTGTAAAAGTGAAAGTTGGATTTGGAAGAAGCAGTTTAGGAAGAGTATTAACACTTTGAACTCTAGTTTTGGAGAAGACTCCTGTGAGTATCAAGGATAGCCAAGAAAACAAACAAATAGATTATTGAACATATCAACCCAGAGTTCATACTTGGCACAAATGACCAGCCTGAAATTATCCTACTTCAGAGACATTATGTGATGTTCTTGCTCTCTGGAGACATCCATAATGCTAAGAAAGATAGAAAGAAAAAGAGGACAACCAACAACAAGGTGGACAGACAATTACAACACTAATGGGTACACCAGTGGAAGACCCAAAGGATCAGATTAGTCTCAGATCAGTGCTAGTTTTATGGCACATAATCAATCCAATGATTTGGATAGGATAAACTGATTTGGATGGCCAAAAGGAAAAGAAGCTGAAAGAAGTGGTTTTGAGTTCTAGCCCAGAAGGAAGGAGCTAGGAGAAGAATGAGAAAGCTCCTATCCTGGGACTCTGTGCAGAGAGTTGCAGTGTGTTATTCTGCCAAGAGAGAGGGAAGACTAGAGTTGGCTATATATTGAACATGTACTGTGCTTGTGGAATGGATGGTGCTTATATACTCTATGAGAGAAGACTCAGTTCAGAGCTAGTGTTTGTTGTGGACACGGGGGTTCATTCTGATTGAAATGAATACCTTAGTGTTGCTTAATGTTATTATTGTGTCTGTGTTATGCGGTTTCCAAGTTTCTGCACAGCTTCCTAATGATATAACAAAAATTTGAAAAAAAGTCATAAGAGGAGAGGTTTTTAATTTCCCTTATTGAATGTCATTAGGAGGGAAGTTGTCTTTTAAAGCCTTTGCTTGGGGAGCAGGTTTTTTTTTTTTTTTTTTTTTTTTTACAAAGGAGCTGAAAATGAAGCTGCTTGGGTAACTGAAGAATCAGCTCTCAAACTCAGGGTTTCTGTTCAGGTAAAACAGGATTTATATATTTAATTTAAAGTTATTCCATTGAATTAATAATTTATTATAATGATGGGATTATGAGAAACATGGATTCAGGAAGTGGGGGGGGAATAATGAAGACTAAAGATCCAGAACTATAATATGAGATGATGCATTGAAGAAAATGAGGGGTTGATTAAAGAAGACATTTTATTTGTGACCGAGTTCTCTTAATACAGTGGCAAGAAGTGGTGATTGCTGTGACTAGAGGAGAAAATTCCTCTCTTCACATTTTTTGAGAAAATCCATCCCAGATTTAAAAACAGTCATTCGAGGGAGGAAAATAGATTGACAGTTTGTCCAGAACTGAAAAGTTGAGACATGTTCGTTCATGTTTAGCAGAAACATGCCATGCAGTGTTACAATAGGGAAGTGATCAGTGATGAGTTTCACTTACCTTTACTACCAGTTCGCTCGCGCATGCTTACTTCACTTCTGCAGATCGTATTTGATGACATCTGGGTGGGTGGACGGTGCCTCCCTCTGCTTCTACCGGTTTGCCTGAACTGGGGCGAACCGGTAGCAGCCTACCACTGGAAGTGATGGTAAATATGAAGCGGCTGTTTCTCCTGCTGGTTTCTCCTTTCCTTGGTATCCATGGGACAGTCATGCTTGGTTAATAAGAGCAGCAGAGAATGGAATACTCCAGTTTCATTTTTTTTTTTTTGAGAGAGAGAGAAGTACATGTGAATCAAAACTGAAATTCTTTTGTGAAAGTTAATGAATCATGTGATTGATTAAATGAGATTATAGAAACAAAATATTATCTTTTAATATTTATTTATTTAATTAAAACATTCATATAGCCACCAGTCTTATGTTGAACTCTAGGCATTCCCAATCAAATATAAATCCAGACATACTTGATTTTAGTCTGATTAATGGTAAACTAGGATTATTATTTATAATTATTAATTCTAATTAATTATGCAATAATACAGATGGAATAAAAATCCATCCCACCCAGACATATTAGAGTTTAGTCTAATTAATAGTACACTATGATTATTTATAATTAATTCTAATTATAATTAAGTATGCAATAATCCATCCCACTTCTTTAGTACAGAAACTAATTTACATAGTGTTACAATATTAATACTGTATTTGCTAATGGAAAAAGATAATATTTCACATACTTTAGCTTTGTATTTTCTCTTCTTTACTTTTAAAAAACTTGAAATTATGTTTTTTGGGCACAGTAATGTTTCATTTAGTATTCTTTTAAGCAACCTGGATGTTAATATTTGTAGGAACAATGATTTGTAACTACTATGGTATTATGTCTAGTAAGCAAATCTGCATGCTCTGTTTCCTTCATTATTGCTATATATATATTTTAAAGGCTTCATTCATTTTAATGTTATTTACTGTAGTGGAATTAGTGGCTCTTATTCAGTGTTATCATATAGCAGTAAGGTTCATGAGCAATAATGGGTTTCAAAACCTGGCGCTACTGGTTCGCTATCGGTAGACTGCGGGCGCGAATGCGCAGATTGTTTTTGATGATGTCTGGATGGGTGGGCGGAGCCTCCCACCGCCGCCACTACCGGTTCGCCCAAAGCAGGGCGAACCGGGAGCAACCCACCACTGTTCATGAGACCTAGTTGTTAATATCACATGTTACTGTACAAGTAAGTGAAAAAAATCAGATTATTTCTTCTCTGCCTAGACAAGCTGACTTTTTCAGGCAGAGGGGAAGGAAAGACCAGCCATATGTTATAGGAATAAGACTTTGCAAACACAAGCAGATAGCTACTTTGGGTGTTCTGCCTAGACAGCTTGTTTAGACAGAGAAGGGGGAAATAAAGTTTTTTTCTTAGTTACAACTGTTTAAAAATAGTAGAATTTAGAACATCTAAGGAGGAATTAACTTCTATTGATTCCTTATTAACTGAACTCCAAGTGCATAATTTAGGTTTATGGATTAAATTAGTCTCAACGTTTTATATATACATTTGCTATTTAGTTCAGTATGACACTGCACACAAGGCTTGTTAAATCTGAGTTGTGAACAGAAGTCCAACTGGTGAGTTTAGAATTGCAATGAAGCCTCTTAACTAGTAAATCCTTAAATGTCATCTAACCGTGTATCATATTGACAGTATTAAAAGCTAAATAAGAGAAAAATGCCTCCAAGTGCTTTTATTTTTACCATGTTTGTTCTAGAAGGATATCAGGTTGTTTTCTCTTATGTTATCAGTTGTTTCAGAAAAGCAATCAGAACTAAATTATCAATTTTTATTACAAAATTATCACATTATAAGTTAAAAATGTCAATAATTAGAATTGTAAATATGCTAAGTATAAATACAAGTCTAAAGTAAACATTATGCTATAATTTATATAAATTATTGACTTTTACGATCGAATTGCCAACCTTTTATTATCAATAAATATCATTGTTTACATGGAAAAAAATGTTTCTTCTGTCAATCTTATATTCCAAAACCACTGAATTTCTAAAGGGTTTTCATCTAATTTTAGTTAAATTTAATTATTTAGAACAGATTCCCAATGTTGTAATTTCAGGATGATGAGAAAGATCAGTCCTCATTGAAAGACAAAGTCTTTTCTTATTGACAGTTTTGTTTATATTTTCTTTAATAGAAGTAATACAGCTTTTTTAAAACATTCATTGGAGTGTTGCTGCTTCATTACTTTGTTAATTTGAATGGCTAACATCATTAATTATTGTTGGAATTGTGTTTAATTTACAGTTTTACTCTTATTGTTTCTGTTACAGTGCAACCAACAGTAATTCACACTGATATGTATGTCAATAGCATTGGCCCAGTGAATGCAATCAATATGGTATGTAATAGCTCTTCATAGATTTTTGTCAGAGTTTATTGAAGATTGTCATTAGTGAATTCAGATCATTACTACATATAAATAATATATGTTAACATGCCACTGCCTTAGACACATTTATAGAAAAAAAATGAGTAGAAATTATATTTCTTGCCTGTTTGTCAATATAGGTGTTTCCTGTTCTGAGGATAGAGTGGGAAATATGGGTATTGATGAAAATGAAATGTCCTTTAATTGATTCTGTCTTGATATCAACTTGGCTAAAAGCAAGATGAAATTTGACTGGTTCTGTAAAGCTAGATAAGAGTATGCTCACTAGTTGAATAGACAGAGCAACAAAGATGGTTAGGGGATTGGAGGCTAAAAAATATTTATTTATTTATTTATTTATTTATTTATTTATTTATTTATTTATTTATTTATTTATTTATTTATTTGGCAGGACCCAGTTGTGGGGGCAATAAGCTGACTTTGTATAAATATACAAAAGGATGAAGGCTATTGCTGAGCACATTGTAAGCTGCCCTAAGTCTTCGGAGAAGGGCGGCATATAAATCAAATAATAATAAAAAAAATTATATGCCGCCCTTCTCCTGAAGAACTCAGGGTGGCGAACACAAGTTAAAAACATTCAATGATAAAATAATAAAATCCCATTAAAACCAAATTAAAATCAATAAATAATAAAACCCAAGAATCAGCATCAGCCCATTTGTTGGAATAGCCAAGTCTTCAGGCCTTGACAGAAGGAGCAGAGATCTGGGGCCGTCCGGAGCTTGGTGGGTAGTTCGTTCCAAAGGGTAGGGGCACCCACGGAGAACGCTTTACCCCTGGGCGTCGCCAGATGGCATTGCCTGGTCGACGGTACCCTGGGGTACCCCGGCTCTGTGAGAGCGGAAAAAATATGAAGAATAATTGCAGGAACTAAGAATGTCTGACAAAGAAAAAGACTAGGGTTGACATGTTTGCAGTCTTCTGATATTTAAGGAGCTGTCAGAAAGAAGAAGGGCTCAACCAAAGCACTTGAAGGCAAGATAAGAAATAACATATGGACACTTATTAAGGAGAGATCCAATCTAAAATTAAGGAGACATTTCCTTAAAACTAAGGAGGATGAACAATTCATTAGTGGAATAACTTGCCTCCAGAAGTTGTAGATGCTCCATCACTGAGAGATTGGACAGCCATTTGTCTAGAATGGGATAGGATCTTATGCTTGAGCAAAAGGTTGAATCAGAAGACCTCCAAGGTCCCTTCCAACTCTGATATTCTGACACAATTTAGGGATAGATTTTTCCTGTTCCACCTGCACAACTCTTCTTGCATAGCCTGGATCTCTGCTGAAGTGGCTGAATTCTCTTCAGCAAAAGAGCTATCAAAGTTTTGAGAAGTAATTTCATAAAGACTTTGTACTGAGATCTTGCAGTTCTCCCTTAACACATTCTGTTATTACTGCAGGAATACACAATTGATATATTTTTTGCCCAAACCTGGTATGATAGACGACTAAGATTCAACAGCACTATAAAAGTTCTGAGGTTGAATAGCAACATGGTGGGGAAGATCTGGATTCCTGATACATTCTTTCGAAACTCAAAAAAAGCAGATGCACACTGGATAACAACACCCAATCGAATGCTTAGGATCTGGAATGACGGCAGGGTTCTCTACACCCTCAGGTATTTTCATAGTTAATCTATTGTTTCCAGTGCTCAGAACTTATTGGATGTGTCCATGTGGACAAAGAAGGCATCATACATACTGACTATCCAATGTCTTGAATATTTCAGCCAAAATTAAGTGAGCATGTTTGTTGCTAGAGCAGAACTAATGATAGAATAGTTAGAACCTAAGAATCAGAGCATGAAATAAGATATTTACTATCTGTCAAACTGGTCCCAAAGTATTTTAAGAAGAATAAAATGACATCAACCAATGCACTGCCATGTAATGAAAAGATATGAGTGGACAAGAACTGAAAACATCTCCTCCTCTCTAGCTGCCCCCCCTCCCCAATTCTCTTATCTTAGTATGCAAACAACTATTAGTAGGATAAAATGGAGTTTCTCTGCAGTATTGATATGCGCCCATCTCCTTTCTCTCATTGCTTGACAGGAAACTAAGAGCACATGATCTGCAGCTATTTGAGGACTGCTTGCAGCACTGTGAACAAAAAAAGCAATCTCAGTAACAATAACTTGATAAAAAAAATCAAAGTGTCCGCGGTTTTGGATGGGAATAGTTGTAATTGTTCCAAATAGCAAATATTGCCAATTCCTGTGCATCTGCAGAGTTGTATAGACTCACAGCCCTCAAGATCTACAAGAAGTAAATACAGGAATACAGCATAACATAGCTTTTACAATTCTGCACAGTAGACTTTTCACAGTTGATTCTTAAGTCTAGAAATAAGTTAATTCTCATTGGCTCCATGATATTTCCTTGGAAGCCTAATATAAGAACCACACTTGCCATGGTAGCTCTGAAAGATAGCTTATTTAAACAGTAAGTTTCAAAAGCACATGGAGGTGAGAAGACAAGCATGATTTATACACCTAAAGAGTCTAGAGAGGCAGGACATGTTCCTGCTGGTCAACATTTCATGGTAAAAACCTAATTGTGACTGCTCAGAAATTATTACACTGAGTTAAGTAGCCTTTACCCTCAAGTAAAGATATAGAAGCCTGCATCCATTATGTAATAACAAAGGAAGTACAAGAATGTTGATAGATGCATCATATAGTAATCAAAATATATTAAAAGGAACATTGGAAGGAATTAATGATAAGGGAGAAATTAATGTCATTCATGGTTTAATTCTGAACTGAAATTGTGTAATGAAATGGTTAGAGTATAAGACTATGGACAGTTACTTGCAAAAAATCATATAAAATGTATACATAGTATAATACATATATATGTATTGTGTAACAAATTAAAAAGAAGTATATGGCACTGATGATGTTACCTATTTAGGTAATGAAATCTGTGTAAGCAAACAACCAAGCTCAGAGGGCACCAAGGATTCCACAGTTCGACCCTGGGTTACATACATTTTCTTTTATTAAAAACTGCATATATTAAGACAAGATGCATTAAGAGAACTGCATACAAAAATGCATATGGATTTTCAAGCTTCTTCTTACCCATTCCCAAACTAATATAAAAATAGAGTTGGGACAAATTTCTGCTCCAAGGTGAAGAAATAGTCTATGAAGAACAAAGGCTGTAAGCATATTTTATGTACTCAAGGAACACTTCTCAGGGTTTTAGCAGAGATAAAGTATTGTGCGTGAACACATATTGACTATTGTCATAGTTACAGTAAGAATTGGTAGGCTGAGAACAGTACAAATAGAAATAACATCTGCCTTTGTTTATTTTCAGACTGACAATAGATGCAGAGTGTCAACTACAGTTACACAATTTCCCAATGGATGAACACTCTTGTCCCTTGGCATTTTCAAGCTGTAAGTAGTCAACAATGGGTTTATCCTTATGAAAGAAAGAGGAAAATAATAATAGTAAAAAATAATAATAATAAAGCTTAATATCAGAATAATCAGATAAAGCTGATAATGTAATACATAGTATGTTTTTGTGTCAATGTGCAGCAACAATCAATACTAAAATTACTGTTTAGATCAGTGGTTCTCAACCTTCCTAATGCCGCGACCCTTTAATACAGTTCCTCATGTTGTAGTGACCCCCAACCAGGGGTGGGTTCTAAATTTTTTTACTACCGGTTCTGTGGGCGTGGCTTATTTTGTGGGTGTGGCTTGGAGGTCATGTGACTGGGTGGACGTGGCTAGCTGGTCATGTGACCGGGTGGCCATAGCTATGTGTATAGGGACTACTCAGAGGGCTGAAAAAAGTCATTTCTGACAGGTCCTAACACTTTTGACTGGTCCTCACACTTATGACCATCCTCACATTTATGCCTGTGCAGCAACCATGTCACTCATTTCCCAACTACTTCTTTTCACCATGGAGATAAGATAGGGCAAAAAACGTAAAATGTGAGGACAGTCGTAAATTCAAGAACTGGTCAAAAGTGCAAGGACCAGTCAAAAAAAACTTTTTCAGCCCTCTGAGTAGTCCATGTGCACAAAAGGACTACCCAGGGGGCTGAAAAAAGTGATTTCTGACAGGTCCTCGAACTTTTGACCGGTCTTCGCACTTATGACTTGTCATCATTTATGCCCATTGTACCATTCTTAACAACCGTGTCACTCATTTCACAACTGCTTCTCTTCACCATGGTGACAAGATAGGGCAAAAATGTAAAATGTGAGGACAGTTGTAAGTTCGAGGATTGGTCAAAAGTGCGAGGACCAGTCAAAAATAACTTTTTCAGCCCTCTGAGTAGTCCATATGCATAAAAGGATACAGCAATAGAGAGGGATGAAGGAAGGGAAGGGAAATTAGAGTAGGAGTGAGGGTAAGAGAGGAAGGAAGACAGGAGGAGAAGGAGAAAGGAAGAGGAAGTAGGGAGGAGAAGAGGGGGGGAAGAGAAAGTAAGAAGGATAGAAAAGAGAGAGGTGGTAGGTTTCAGGAGAAAGATTGCTGTATAATAAAAAAGATGAAAGGGAAGAAAACCAACCCCAAACAAATATGAAGACCTATCCTGAAGCTGAAAGGGGCTGTTTTTTCTATTTTTCAGGCACCGGTCTACTCATTTGTTTTCTTTTAACACTGATCAGCTGTAGGGTGGCCCTTTGAAGCCCCAGGGCAAGAATTTAAACAGTTTTTTTCCCTCTAGCCAACAGCTGGGACTCAGGAGGCAGCAATAGATTGGGAGTGGGCGGGGTAAGCGAACGGCCGGCGATCCAACAGAGGCAGAGAGTGAGAGTGAGTGAAGGTGTGGGGGGGCAAGAGAGGGCTTTGGCGACCCCTGTGAAATGGCCGTTTGACCCCCAAAGGGGTCGCGACCCCCAGGTTAAGAACCGCTGGTTTAAATTAACACATTGCTCTTGATTTTTATGAGAAAGCTAGGGCATTTGTCTATAAATCACTGGACTATTTTCAAACAATAGCTATATAGTTAAATAAATAGGAGGCTACCAAGTACTGTTGAATTCCAACTAAGGAGAAATATTGCTGCCAAAAAATAAGCTACCAATTCAGATTTCACATGTTTATAAATTCATCACATCTGTGTCCCAACCTAAGCTCAGGAATAGGTGAGGTTATGATGCCCAGGGTTAAATAAAGTTGACTTTACCATTAAATGAACTGAATGGAATGAAGAGATTGTCTCAGATGACAATGGTTTATTGTCCCTCCATTTTCTAAACTCATCTGCTTTTTTAAAATCATGATTAATGCTGAAGGTTTCATATGCCTTTTGTACAAGAGTAAAATGTCTTAGGCAAGCATTGGGTTCCTCCTATTTTATCGTCATGTATGTCAGCAAAGTGAATTGAACAGGGATAGTGAGACTGACTCATTAAACTTCATAGCTAACTGGGGAATGCCATCTAGAAATCCTCACTGCCAAATCCAGTGGAGGGTCCAGAGCATATAATATCTCTCTCTGCAGAATAAAGCATAGAAAAGTGCATATTTTATGTTTTTATTTATTATTTAATTTAATAGTGCTTCTCTCAGATATCTAGCAAAGCAATTCATCTTTACAGATTGTCGTGAACATTAGCATACATGTTCCTGATAAACTCCATCACTTTTAAAAAGCCATTATGGGGATTGGGGATAATAATAATAATAATAATCTTATTTCTATACCGCCCTTCTCCCGGAGGACTCAGGGCGGTGTACAGCCTATTAAAAGCACAAAGACAAACATCAATTAAAAATAATTAAAATTATTAAATAGTTTTGGCTCAAATTTAAAACCCCCCAAATTTAAAACATCTAATTTAAAATCATTACATTGATAGCCCGGCAGAACAGCAGGGTCTTGAGGGCACAGCAAAATACATGGAGGTCGGAAATCTTACGCATTTCCGGAGGCAGTTCATTCCACAGGGCAGAGGCTCCCACAGAGAAGGCCCTCCCCCTGGATGTCGCCAGCCGACATAACTTGGCCAATGGCATCCTGAGGAGACCCTCTCTGTGGGAGCAGACTGGCCAGTGGGAGGCTATTGGTGGCAGAAGTCAGTCTCGAAGGTACCCGGGTGACTAGTGAAGTTTCCTCTTAAGAAAAAGAACGTTTACAATTTGATATAGTGGAACCTGTCAGACATTTGTCATAGTCATGTTTTTTCCATGATGGTTTGTAACTGTAAAATCTCTTTCTGAAGTTCTTGTTGCTTTGGGTTTTAGATGAATTTAATAAGCATTGTGTTGAAAATGGCTGAAAGTCATACAAGTGCATCTATAGTATCACTGAGACCCACACATAAATAGGAAAGTATTAACATGTAAATAAGGAAGCACTAGCACATAGAAATATATTGATGTAATCCCGATTTCCCTTGGTTTGAAGATGGCTACCCAAAGGAAGAAATAATCTATATGTGGAAACGCAGTTCCGTGGAAGTGGGAGATACTAGATCCTGGAGGCTCTATCAGTTCTCATTTATTGGACTTAGAAATACAACTGAAGTGGTTCCAACAACATCAGGTAAATTAAGTAACTATACTTTCATCATATTTTCACCAATTTCATGAATAAAGATAAAGGAGTTCCTGCAGGTTTAACTCTGCTATTGTTGATGATCATAGGGGGCGGTGCTCAGCTCCATTTCAAGGCCATTGAGCCAGCGTTGTTGGAAGACATTTCCAAGGTCACGTGGCCAGCATGACATCATGGAGCACTGTTACCTTCCCACTGTAGTGATACCTAATTATCTATTTGCATTTGCATGCTTTTGAACTGCTAAATTGGCAGGAGTTAGGGCAAGACAGTAGCTCACCTTGTCATATGGCGCTTGGGACTCAAACGTGGGCTGCTGGCTTTCCAGCCAACAAGCCCAACGTCTTAACCACTGAGTCACCATGCCGTCCTATTGTCATGAATAATCCAGATGAATAGTATCTTATCATATTTGCAGTTGATATGAAACTGGGTGGGGTGGCTTAAACAGATCATAGAAAGAAAAACTAGCTTTATAAATTAGAGAAATTAGCTGAAAATAAACATGTAAAAGTTAATATACACCAATGCAAAGTGTTTTCACTTAGGGAACACAATTTAAAGGAACAGGTGTAGGATTGAGGGGGGAGAGAAAGGGCTGCCTTGATTAGATAATGGCATGTAATTGTGATGCAGATTTTGGAATAGTGATTGGTTGGAAACAGTCTAATATTACTGGGGAAAAAAGCAAATGCAGTTTTACTGTGATTTCTGAATCCTGGGAAATAGTACTTCTACTTTATTTTGTTTTGGCCAGATTCCATATCAGCTACAGTGTCCAGCTCTGTGCACCACATTTTAAGAAAGACATAAATAAACTGACCAGTGAAGAGATGGGTAGCAAGAATGAACTAAGAAAACTTAGTCTTAGAAGGACAGACTAAGGAAACTGGAAAGATCCGTGAAAAATGGTTGTTGGGGAATATGATTTGTTGTTATTAGTTGCGAAGTCGTGTCCGACCCATCGCGACCCCATTGACAATGTTCTTCCAGGCCTTCCTGTCCTCTACCATCCCCTCAAGTCCATTTAAGCTCACACCTACTGCTTCAGTGACTCCATCCAACCACCTTGTTCTCTGTCGTCCCCTTCTTCTTTTTCCCTCAATCATTCTCAGCATTGGGGAATAAGATAGGGCTTTCCAAAGAGTAGAATGGTTATCTCAAAAAGAAAGACCTATTGTTCAAGAAATGGAGCAATAATTTTAAGTTACAGGATGTAAATTAACAGTAAGTGAAAGGTGTTTGCTAGTAGAACATTTATAAAAAGCAGTGGGTGCATTTTTCCCCCAATTAGTGAGCCTTGGTAGTACAGGGGTTTAAGGCACCCTGTTATTAAGCTTATTAAGACCAGCTGCCTGCAATTACTGCAGGGTTCGAATCTCGCCAAGGCTCAAGGTTGACTCAGCCTTCCATCCTTTCTAAGGTAGGTGAAATGAGGACCCAGTTTGTGGGGGCAATAAGCTGACTTTGTATAAATATACAAAAGGATGAAGGCTATTGCTGAGCACATTGTAAGCCGCCCTGAGTCTTTGGAGAAGGGCAGCATATAAATCAAATCAAATTAAAAAAAAAATTAGATATGTTAAAGCTAAAGTTTGGCAGCCACTGACGCTTTAATTTGAATTCCTGGACTGAGCAAATATTTGGACTCCTTTAGTGGCCTCTTCCAATTCTATGAAGCTTTAATCTATAGGGTTATCTCCCTACCCAAACACTGGCAATATCCATCTTAGTCTTTGTGCTTTTAGCTTGAAGAGATATTCTGTTCATTTGGATTAACATATTCAGAAAATGATCTGTAATGGGGAGCCTGCTTCTAATCTTATTCATCCAAACATTTATAGATGATCATTTCTAGCTTGAATCAACAAAGATGAAAGAAAGAGTGACGGTTGGCATCATATATAAAGTTGTTAGAGTGAGGATGGTGTTCTTGTACCTTCCTCATTGTCCCCAATTTTGGCCCTTAAAAATAGAGATAACATTCCAAGATAAACACATTACATAGAGAAAATTTACCTTGTAGACTATAATTGATAATGAAATAAATGATGGGCATCCCAAAGGCTGAGGAAATAATTTAATTTTTGATGAGATTTACAGGGAGTGACGGCAATCATGCAAAATGAATAAGGCCTCAGCACTTGGTATTACAATTTCCATTTTTGTTTTTCTTTAGTTTCTAAGAAAGTTTTTTTTTTTTTGTTTTGTTATTTTATGGTGTTAAACCTACCTAAAGTTCATTTAGTTTATTGATTAGCTCATAGGCCAGTGGTGAGTTCCTCTCGGTTTGGCCCAGTTCGGCTGAACCAGTAGCGGTGACGATATGACATCACCGAACCGGTTCTGCCCCCCTGGCCCCCTCCCTCCCCCGCCCCCTGGGTTATTCTTACCTTTTATTTGGCCCCACCCCCAATCTATTGCTGCCTCCTGAGTCCCAGCTGATGGCTAGAGGGAAAAAAACTGTTTAAACTCTTGCCGCGGGGCTTCAAAGGGCTGCCCTACAGCTGATTAGTGTTAAAAGAAAACAAATGAGTAGACCGGTGCCTGCAAAAATAAATGGGTAAACCCAGTGGTGGGATTCTACTTCGGTAGAACCAGTTGTTAAGTAGTTAAGTAGTTAAATAGTTAAGCAGTTTGGAGAACCGGTTGTTAAAAGAAATCTCTTTTTGTTTTTTTCCACTTTACAGGGTTAATCCTGTAAGGATTAATTACAACATTTGGCTGTTTCCTAGCCTAATCTTTATTACAGAAACTGCCTCTCCTAGACTTACTGTCACTTCTGGTTCCAGAGGCTATTTTTTTGCTTGACTTTCTTAAAGGGGAACGGTTGTTTTAAGCTTTTTACACCGCTGTTGGGAGGAAATACTCCCTGTTGGAGTTCTTCCAGCCAGGGTGCAATCATCAGCACTTTGAAGAAATAATTGATTCCTTTTGTGCATATGGACTACTCAGAGGGCTAAAAAAGTTATTTTTCACTGGTCCTCAAACTTACGACTGTCCTCACATTTTATGTTTTTCGCCCTATCTTGTCACCATGGTGAAGAGAAGCAGTTGTGAAATGAGTGACATGGTTGTTAAGAATGCTGCACGGGCATAAATGTGAGGATGGTCACAAGTGTGAGGACCAGTCAAAAGTACAAGGACCTATCAGAAATGACTTTTTTCAGCCCTCTGAGTAATCCCTATAGACATAGCCATGGCCACCTGGTCACATGACCAGCTAGCCATGCCCACCCAGTCACATGACCTCCAAGCCATGCCCACAAAATAAGCCACACCCACAGAACTGGTAGTAAAAAATTTTAGAACCCACCCCTGCCATAGGCAGAGGTGGGATTCAGCCAGTTCGCACCACTTTGGGAGAACCGGTTGTTAACTTTCTGAGCAGTTTGGCAAACTGGTTGTTGGAAGAAATCATTAGGGCAGAGAACCAGTTGTTAAATTACTTGAATCTCACCACTGGCCATAGGCCATATCAAAATACAGAGCTCCAAACATAAATTATTAATAAAATCCTATAAAAACAATTTAAAATGAAATTGGAGTAAAATATAATACTTTTATATATGGATAAGTGAAATAAGATAAAATTATATTTCAGTATCACCCCTATAATTTACCCCTATCAGTCCCACATATGCCAATCTCAATTGAAACATTTTACTCAAGTACTATGCTGTATTAAATGTTGTTTTCAAATTCTGGCTGCACATAAGTCATGTTGTTTTAATAAGGGTTCCCAATGGGTCAACGTATGAACCAAGATACTTGTCTCTTACCTTCTTATATAAACAACAATCAAATAGTGTGTGAGCCAAGTCTTCTACCTCTGCTACTTCCGAAATGCAAATACATCCATTTATGGTATAGAATGGAATTGCCCATATATGACATTGTATCAAGCTGTTCAAAAGCCACTTAAAGATTTAGACTACAGCTTTCATGGACTAATCACTTCAAAATTACCATCAGTGATTGGCAGTTATGGCCTGGAAGGGCATTGGGAGACACAAGAATGGTACTGAGGCCACAGATTGCTTCACTTACTTGACCGACTCTGTCATAGAAAATATGGAAAACAGCAGGCAAAAGTATAAACTCTAAGCATGAATTCAGAAGTTTTAATCTAGGCTAAATCATCTACATTCTGAATATAGTTTCTTGAGCAATATGAAGAAGAGAACACATGAACATGATTTATTGGAGTCTGTCATCACAAAATGATATTTTTATCCCATTGCACAATAAAAGGTATTCAAGGACCCCTCTTGTGATTAAATGCCATGACTCCTTTTCTAATACACTTTTGGAGTGGCAGTACTCCATTTTGCTTGTGCTTGGATTGCAGCAATAACTAGAGCAATCACTTACTAAATGATGATTGATTTTCTCTGTAGGGTAGATA
This sequence comes from Pantherophis guttatus, assembly GCF_059756535.1. Taxonomy (NCBI): domain Eukaryota; kingdom Metazoa; phylum Chordata; class Lepidosauria; order Squamata; family Colubridae; genus Pantherophis; species Pantherophis guttatus. The sequence continues at coordinate 176,000,472 of NC_142064.1, forward strand.
AGAGGTCTTATAGTTACAGTTTTCCATTTTACCTTGCGCTGTATGATCTTTAGTATGCACATGTAATAGACTCCGAAATGACAAAAGGTTAGCGGTTCAGAAGGTTAGCCCAAAACTTTATTTGGGGGAAAAAACCTCAGTTAAGGTTGTAAAAAACTTCCAATTGGTGACTCAATGTACTCATCAAATTATCATCTTTTATGTGCCATAGATTCCTTAGCTTGGAAAGCACATTTTCAAAATAGAATTGGGAAGAATAGGATTCATGCTTTTACACATTTGATCTTGAAACCTATTATGGTATCAGAACAATGTTTGAACTTGGAAAGCATTTTTTTTTTTTTGAAAAATTCTATGCCAGTAGTGATGGTAGGAATGGGAATAGGAATAAGGAGGTGGTGGTGATGGTGAAGGAGGAGGAGTTGTTCAACCTACCTCTTACAAGCAACAAGCTTGAACATATGCTTTGTATCCCAGAATTGTGATACTTGCAGTATTTTTGGAGGGAGGAGAGTATGTGGAAATTGTGCCAATTGATGATCAGAATAATCCTTTAAAGGCAGTCCTGCCAATCAATAAATTATCCATGGTCATATTCTGAATAAAGAAAGGATGGTTGCAACTAAGTGGTAAGACTTTAATTAGCATTGGTACTTCTGAAATATTTAATTCCAGAATAAACAGAGCTTTAATTAGCCTAATCTGGAAGAGGGTGAAATGATTGTATTTAGGGAAGCAATTATAGAAAGCATGTGTTTGATAAAAAAAAAAAGAAGCTAAATCTAATTTGAAGACCTTCTGCCCTCAATGAAGGCAGGTTACCTTCACAACCTTCTTTATAGAGGAAAGATTAGTAAATTCAGACACTGCTTAATTATATCCTACAGTTTAGAATATGAATATGAAAAAGAGACAAATGAAAGACTTAACTTGGTTTCTCAAGTTGGTAATTGTAATGTGCAGACCCACATTTTAAAAATATATTATTTTAGTTTTTAGAACTGCAGAAAAATTTTCCCTCCTTTTTTCCCCAGTGATTTGTTTTATTGAGTTGTTTCATAGATGCTTAAACCCCTTTAGTTAACACCTTTCTAGGACAACAACAACAACAACAACAACAAAGCTGAAAATAAAAAATGTGGACTTTGCTACCCAGGTTCAACTACACAATCTGGGGGGTGCTCTGGCATCCCAAAATGGAAGACAAAGGTTGCAATTGTGCTATCAGTGAAAGATATAAAAGAATTCCTTGCATAAAGTGTCTTATTTCTGGCTCAGTTTAAGAGTTTATTTGTGGGGGAGAATCACAATAACAGGTTCTATTCTCAGAGTCTATCCAGAGTCTTGCTGTTTTTTCTCATGAAAAAAAAAATCAGAACTTTTGGAAGAAATAGTTTAAATTTTAATTCTTTTGTTTCCCTCCCACACAACTATCAACTCACATTAGGCTAGTGTGGCTTCCCAGAGGGACCACTAATCTAATTTTGCAACCCACAGTAATGGTCTCACATTGTTGATGTAATTGAAAGATTGTATTTGTTATGAATGCACAAATGCACACAGTCCCATTCTACTTACTTAAAGTGATAAATATACGTATTGGCTTTTACACAAGTAGCAGCTCACATTACCTAAGATTGTTATCAGCAATAATTAAGTATGTTTTCCAAGATAACGTAGTCATATTTATTTTTGTCAGCTAGGGAAATATTGTAGATTTCAGGAGCAGTGTGGCCGTTAATCTTTCTATTTTAGCGTAGGATAAATTCACAACTTTCCATATAAAGTAGGTAAAGAAGCAACCAGAAATTGGAAACTTCCTCCTATGATCAAGCAGAACCCAAAGAGTACAAGTATTTTATTAACATATTTAGAACTCCCATCAGACTTCATTTTGTCAGAACGTTCAAAATTATTCCAGTTTAGTGGAATTGACTTTCATGGTACTCTCTCTGAAATGCTGCAATTTTCAGTAATAGCTCTAATCCTCTCTAAATGTCAACACTTGCTGATTCATGGATTAAATTCTTATCTATATCTTTATCAGAGGCCATTTGCCACTGTCTCAGAAAGTCTAACTGCAAAAGCTTTATTCTATATATAATTTCTCCCTGTGCCAGAGTTTATTTCTAGACCAGATCAGATTTATTTGCTTACCTCCTAAATCTGTTGGTTCAGCCCCCTTTGTGTGGGATCCACATCCTGACTGGCTATGGCTACCTGGCGGATGACATGTGGTGAGTGTATGTGGTATTGAATGCATCCTTGAGACCAGGGGCATTCCACCATCTCATAAGGAGAAAGTGATCTGACTCTGCTTTAAGCAGAGTATTGCTTAAAGTCTATTTCTAGACTTGATCGTTGATCAATTTTAATTTAAAATTAAATATTTTTGTTTGTGCTTGTAATTTATCAAATCTGAGTAGACTTATAGTAGCATACAAGGAAACAGCTACAATAGGGGTCCCCAACCACCAGGCCATGGACAGGTACCATGCATGGTCTGTTAGGAACTGGGCTGCACAGCTGGAAGTGAGCAGTGGGCAAGCGAAATGGCGCATGCACAAGATCAAAGTTACATACCCCCCCCCAAGTGTATGAAAAACTTGTCTTCCACAAAACTGGTCCTTAGTGCCAAGAAGGTTGGGGACAAAAGAGCCTTGGTAGTACAGTGGTCTAAGGCACCCTGTTATTAAGCTGGTTATTAAGACCAGCTGCCTGCAATTACTGCAGGTTCGAATCTCGCCAAGGCTCAAGGTTGACTCAGCCTTCCATCCTTTCTAAGGTAGGTGAAATGTGGACCCAGTTGTGGGGGCAATAAGCTGACTTTGTATAAATATGCAAAAGTATGAAGGCTATTGCATAGCGCATTGTAAGCCGCCCTGAGTCTCCGGAGAAGGGCGGCATATAAATCAAATTAAAAACAAAAACAAAAAAAAACAACAACAACTGATCTACAAAGAACAATTATTATCAAAAAAAAAACCAGAATACAATGTAATATAAAAATAAAATATCTAGAGGAGTAAACATCTACACTAAATCATTTATAAAAAAAAAAAATACCGTATTTTCCGGCGTATAAGACGTCTTCCGACTTTTCCTGTTAAAATATAGGGTTTGGGCTATACTCGCCATATAAGACTACCCCTCTTCCAACGCACACCAAATAAAAATTAAAAAACATCAACTGGCTCACCCACAATGTAAAAGCAGCTGTGCTAGACCCAAAATGGCCCCTGCAACAAGAAGGAACCTCACACAGCCACAAAAAGCCCAAAAAAAACAACTTTCACACTTTACACACACAAAATTCCACATACAGCTTTGTGAGATTTTTTATGTTTGTGTAATTAGAGTGAAACACTACAGAAACACACTAAATCTCAGAAAGCTGCACAAATATTATTTTATTTTATTTTATTTTTATTTTTATATGAAAACTAAATTTAAAACTTCCTAAACTTTAAATGGCTAGGTCTAAAAAAGAACAACTAAAAAAAAACCCAATTAACTTTTTTTTTTAAAGTTCCCAAAGGGGGAAAAAACTTACCCAATAGAACAGGAGTCTCGACTTCCGGCGGTGACGTCATCGTGTTAGGGACGAAAGGAACGGTTCTCCGTTCTCCAAGTCCCTAATATCGCCGATTTAGGAGCCGATTTAGGCACTATTGACCTCGGATAGGTCAATAGAAAAAAGGGGAAACTCCGAGGACCTCGGGGAGGACAGCAATCCCCCCGAAGGTTCAGGAAACCCCCCTTAATCCTGATCGGGGAAAAACCAGCCACCCGGCTGGCCAGAAACGTTGACAGCTGACTAAGAGGGAAGCGAAAATCAAATAAAGAAGACTTCGGTGGAAAGATCGGGAAAGAAAAAAGCTCAAAAGGTATATTTACAACCCATAACGTGAAAATCGAAGGCGGAAGAAGTTAAAACTCCAACTAAGAAGCTAGATAGCGGCGACTGAGAAATAAGCGGAGACAGCTTCCATTTTGACAGTGACAGCGCACAATTTAGCAGCCGGCGAAAGCGGAGGAAACCCAGGAGGAGAAAGCGAGCCCAGACAAGCTTGGTTTTTGAATATACAGCCACAGAGGAGAGACGGAATTTAAGGAGAGAAAGGGGGTTAACTTGACAGACTTTGTGGAGGCGATAACGAGACATTTAACAAACATTCGATACCGGAAGAGAGAGCGCCAGGAAAACTTCGTTTAAAGTGGAGACCAGTGACTTTTGGAGCTAAATTAAATTAACTTAAGCGGAATATTTTTCTTGGGACTCTTGGACTTTTGGACTTTGGAGATTTGGAGGTTTGGACCTAAACTTCGGGATTTGGATTATTCTACCCCCTACTCCTTTTCTCTCTCTGTTGAAAGGTGGACACTTGGGAGTTTTGAAGCTTTGGTGGACATTGGACACTTAATCTAAAAATATTTGGACATTGGACATTGGACTTAGAACTTTGGACTTTGAACAATAAATAAGAAAGATACAAATTTGGGAAGAAGAGAAGGAAAAGAAAAAAAAAAGAGAGAGAGAGAGAAGAGAGTGATCCAGAAGAAGAAGAAGAAGAAGAATCAACTGTAAAGTATAATTAATTGTATTAAAAGCTGATAACAAATTAGTGATTAAGAACTATAGAAGGCATTAATATTAAATGTATTGTTTGTGAAATCTATATAATCCTATATACTATATACTATATATATAACTGTTAATTTAATTTCATATTTACTCTTAATATATAACTATATTTATCTTAGTGCTATATTTTATCTTGGTAGTTAAATATTATATCTTTTTGCATGTCTAGCTTTGAAAACTATATTAGACAGATTAATTGTTTTTAGGATTGAAATTAAGGTAATTGATTTGACAAATACTAATTAATAGTACTTAATAATTAATTTAAATAAGATAGTAAATAACTAAATATAAGGATAGTTAACTGATGAATTGCTGAAGTTTTAGACTTTTCCCTCGCTTCCCCCCCTTATATTCTACCCCTATGTTTAGAGAGTAATACAGACCAGATAGTTATTATGAATTGAAGATCTCTGTAAAATATCGAAAAAGGGAAAATAGAACTTATAGATAAATTTACATATAGATAGTGATAGTGTGACAAGGGAACTTATCCTAGTTGCTTATTTTCTTGGGATTACCGGGACTATTGAAAGCCACTAACCATACAAAAATCCCAAAAGAAATAGAATAACCTAAATAGAAATCAGTATATGAGATTCTGGGAAAAGATATTAAAAGAAATACAAATGGCAACTACAAGCTCAACAACAATCTCTAAGTTAAGTAAGAAAATACCATCAAGCCAGATGATACTCACGGCCTCCCCAGTACAACAAAAAACAGCTGAAACCACGGAAAAGGATAAAGCAGTTCCCACCCTTAGTATGCAAAACATTCATTCCATATTAACGACGATCCAGGAAGGAATGAATAAAATGCAAGAGACTATGGCCTATAACCATGAGGAGACAAGGAAAAACCACGAGGAACTAAGGATGGATGTGGGAGAGATAAAGGATAATATTAGGAACATGGACGAGAAGATAGGAAAGATACAACATAAAATGGAGGAAAATGAACAGAGGATTTGTAAGGTGGAGGAGAGAATAGAATATACAAATAAGAAAATGGAGAGGATGGAATATGACCAAGCAGCTACAAATAAGGATCTAGAGGACACGGTATCATATCTTGAGATGGAGAAGGCATCCTTCTACTTAAGGTTCCAGAATGTAGAAGAGCAAAAGGAGGAGGACTTAGGAGAAATCATGACTGAGATACTCTCTGAAGTGACCCAGAGGAACAAGGAAGAGATTCGAAGTGGAATAGACGAAATCTATAGAGTCCACACGAACTACGCCCGGAGAAATAAACTGCCAAAGGAAATACATATCAGATTTACAAAAAAATCCTTAAAAGAAGAGATCTATAGGAAGATGAGAGAGGATACAGCTATGTATAAGGGAAGAGAAATTTTAACCCTCAAACAGATACCAAAAAGGACGAGGGACCAAAGAAGGAACTACAACTTCCTAACGGCACAATTAAATAAATTTAAAATAAAGTTCCGCTGGCTAATATCGGAGGGTCTACTAATTTCCTGGGAAGACAAAAAATACAGAATTGATAACGTAGGAAAAGCACAGGACTTCTTTGATCAACACTTCGGGCTGGAGGAGGAGCAAGAGAGTAGAAAAGAAGAGGGTCCTAAGAGGCAAGAGGAACGGCGGACAGAGAAAGAAGGAAGAGACCAAGAAGAGGGGAGAAGATTGGAAAGAGAAAGAATGGAGAGAGAGGGAGCAAGGGAAAAGACGCAAATGATACTCAGAAACAACAAAAGACTGCAATCAACGGATAAATAAATAAAGAGAGATGGAAAAAGAGCTAAAACTCATTTCAATCAACATAAACGGACTTAATTCACCAGCAAAAAGAAAACACACATTTACAAAACTTCAAAAACTAGAAATGGATATTATAACACTCCAAGAGGTACATATTAAAAGACAGCATCAAAAATTATTGGATAATCAAAGATTAGGAAGACTATATGCAGCGCTTGGAGACCAAAAAAAGAGAGGAGTCGTAATATATGTGAAGAAATACCTAAAAACAAAACAAATATATGCAGACACAGAAGGACGTTTCTTAATAATAGAAATACAAACAGAATCCAAAACAATACTATTAATATCTATATATGCACCCAACGCAAATCAAAATGATTTTTTCAAAAAGCTACACAATATAATTAAAGACCTGGAGTACGAAGCTATCTGTATGGTAGGAGACTTCAACGCAATCACGGACATAGAAAAAGATTACCGGAGTACCAAACAAAGTAAAACCAGAAAGAAAACTCTACTGGAACCCTTCAATAAAAGCAAAATTAAACCTTACTAAACACAGAATCAATCTGACTACCCAGACAGAAATCGCACAGAAAATTAAATTAGCAAAGCAGAAACACTTTGAGCATGCAAACAAAACGGGGCGCTGGTTAGCGTATAAATTGAAAAAAGAAAAAGAAAGGAGAACAATATTTCAATTGCAAGACGAAACAGGACAAATATATCATACCAACCTAGACAAAAAACGTATAGTTAAAGATTTCTTTCAAAGTCTCTACAAGGGAGAAGAGATTCGGGAGGAAGACATTAAGGAATACCTATGTAAAACAAACATCACAAAATTAGAGAAGTCCCACAGAGAAGCATTAAATAGACCAATTACGATGTCCGAGCTGGTGGAAGCAAGGAAAAAGCAAAAAAACAACAAAGTTCCAGGCCCGGACGGTATACCAACGGAGTTTTATAAGAACTGTCAAAATGCAATGGATGAACTGTTACTCCTGGTTCTCAACGATGCATTATTAGAGGCAGAAATTCCCAAATCCTGGACTGAAACCATCATTACACTTATCCCTAAAGAAGACACAGACCCCACACAAATTAAAAATTATAGGCCGATTTCACTGCTTAATGTAGATTATAAACTCTTCATGTTGGTCATAACGCAAAGACTGAAAACAATTATTCATAAATACATACATACGGATCAGAACGGTTTTGTTCCAAGAAGACAGATCAAAAATAACATAAGAACAATTATTAATGTCCTGGAATATTACGAGAAAAGAAACGATAAACAAGCAGCCTTACTCTTCTTAGACGCACAAAAGGCCTTTGATAATTTAAACTGGAACTTCCTCATATCGCAATTAGAAATTATGGACTTTGGTGCTAAATTTTTACAAATGATTAGAAGAGTTTATTCCCTCCAAACGGCCAAAATTATGATCAATGGAGATATGACTGAAAACTTAGATATACAAAAAGGAGTGAGACAAGGCTGCCCCTTATCCCCACTATTGTTCATAATCTCTTTGGAAATATTATTAAATGAAGTCAGGAAAGACCCCGAAATAAAAGGTTTGAGAACACGGAAAGAGGAGTACAAATTGCAAGCCTTTGCTGATGACGTGGTGTTTATAATGGAGCAACCGGAAACAACAGGAGCCAAACTTTTAGCGAGGATAGAGGAATATGGAAGAGTCGCAGGGCTTAAAATTAACAAACAAAAAACTAAAGTGTTAACAAAGAACTTGACAAAAGTACAAGAGATACAACTAGAAGACAAATTAGGAATACAAATTGTAAAGAGAATAAAGTATTTAGGAATCTGGCTTACTGCCAAAGCAATAACAATCAGAGAAGACAATTACAATAAATTAATGAAACAAATTAGAAAAGACCTGGAAACGTGGAATAAATTACAACTGTCATTCCTAGGGAAAATTGCATCCATAAAAATGAATATACTCCCTAGATTACTTTACCTTTTTCAAGTAGCCCCAATCTGGCCAGGAAAGAATTTCTTTAAGGACCTTACTAAAATAACAACAAAATTTATTTGGAATGGGAAAAGGGCCAGAATTAAAATAAAATGTATGCAAGATACCCGGGAAAAAGGAGGCCTAGGCCTACCGGACTGGGAGCTATATTATAAAGCAGCATCGCTAAACTGGATAAGGGACTGGATAGATCTTAAGAATAAAAGAATGTTATCACTAGAAGGCTTTGATCTACATCGCGGATGGCATGCCTTTCTCTGGGAGGGAAAGGATAAGCACCATGGGTATTTTCAGCAACATATCATTAGAGAAGCATTGTACAAATCATGGCAAGAGGTTAGGAAACATTACACCAAGATCCCACGATGGCTATCGACAATGGAAGCACAAATATATCCCAATGCTACGGACATAGCGAAAATGAGGACTTATAAAGAACTACTGAACAGTGAAGGAGAATTACAAACAAGACAAGAATTACAAAATCAGGGTATAGACATTGATTGGTGGCCATACATGCAAATAGAATCAAGATACAAAACTGATCGGGCACAATTCGGATTCCAAAATGAACCAAATGAATTGGATAAAATATTACAAAGTGCAGATGAGAAAATGATTACCAAAATTTATAAGTACCTATTACAATACAAATTGGAAGAGGAGGTTGTCAAAGAAAGCATGATAACATGGGCCAAAAACATAGGATATACTATTGAATTGGATAAATGGGAGAATTTGTGGAAGATAAATTATAAGATGACATTGTCCATACCCTACAAAGAAAACCTTTACAAAATGTTCTACCGATGGCACCTCCCACCGGCGCGTCTAGCCAAGATGTTCCCAAATACATCTCCGATGTGCTGGAAATGTAAATCACAGAAAGGGACATATTACCATCTCTGGTGGCTATGCCGAAGGGCAAAACAATACTGGCAACAAATCAAAACAATGATTGAAGAAATTACGAAACAAAAACTTGAAATGAGACCGGAAACCTTTTTATTGGGAATCATCACAGCAAATTATACCAAAGAAATAAAATATCTAATCATTCATATCCTCACAGCAGCACGTATACTCTTTGCCCAACATTGGAAATCTGAACAGTTACCTACAGAAGACAAAATAATAGCTAAAATTACAGAATGCGCAGAATTGGATAAGCTTACAAAAGAAATACAAGAGAAAGATGATACTGATTACTATTTAGTATGGCAAAGATGGTACGGCTGGCTGGAGGCAAAAATAGGAATACAAAGATAATTTATGACTAATCAATAGAAATGTATAGTAGTAAATAAGGAATCAATTATATATATATATATATATAACCATGTAAACAGATGATTATAGACATTGACATAAATAGAAAAATGGAAAATACGCCACCGTTATAGTAACTTCTAAGAGTCAGTCATTGGACTGAATCGATGTTTGTTAGTTTTGTATGTCATTTTATGTATTTATGTTGGTTTTGTTTTTTCTTTTTATTATTAATAAAAATTTATAAAAAAAAAAAAAAAGAACAGGAGTCTCCAACCTTGGCAACTTTAAGACTTGTAGACTTCAACTCCCAGAATTCCTCAGCCAGCTTTGTTTTGCTGGCTGAGGAATTCTGGGAGTTGAAGTCCACAACTCCCTGCCTGCTTGATTGCAGGCAGGGAGTGGCTTGCTGATGGAATAGATTCAGGCAAGCGAAGCAAGGCAAGCGTTGCGACTAGCAGCTAAGGTAAGCAAGCTGGAGGGGGAAATTTTTTTTTCTTTTCCATGGCTCTGGCGATCCCAGCTGTGTTGCCTGATTAGCAGGCAAAGCTGGGATCGTCAGAGCTTGGATCGCAGCTCTGGCGTTCCCAGCTGCGTTGCCTGATTAGCAGGCAACACAGCTGGGATTGTCAGAGCTTGAATCGCCAGAGCCATTTAAGGCTCGTCAGGCCTTTCGGGCTGGTCTGCCAGTTACAAGAGAATGACACCTGGCGTATAAGACGACCCCCGACTTTTGAGAAGATTTTCATGTATTAAAAAGTCATCTTATACGCCAGAAAATACGGTAGTACTAGCAATTAAAATCTACAGCATAATGCAGGTACAGTCACCTGATAATGCTAATAGCAGCACTTCAACAGCTACATATTTTAGACTGAGGATGACATTTATATATGAAACATACACTGGATGTCTGAATATTCAAAGTAGTTACAAAATATAATACATTTGCACTGTACTTTTCTTCTAAGATAGGAAATAGTATAGTATATGGCAAAAAGCTGGTATTTTCTTTAAGGACACAGAGGGAAATAACATGGAAATTAGAATTTGGGCAAGAGTGAAATGTGCACCTTGCTGAAATTGATAAAAGAATCTACTTTACTGCAAGATTGCATTGCAGTAAGATTTAATTCTAATGTACTGGATATACTTTATGCTATTAGGAAAAACATGTGATGGAAATTAGATATGTATATAATAACAATAGTAATAACAACAACAAAAGGTAAAGGAGTCCCTGCAGATTTTACTCCGCTAGTCAGTTCTGACTATAGGGGATGGTGGTCATCTCCATTTCAAGGCCATTGAGCTAGCACTGTCTGAAGACATTTTCGTGGTCATGTGGTTGGCATGACATCACAGAGCACTGTTTCCTTCCCGTTGAAGTGCTACCTATTTATATACTCGCCTTTGCATGTTTTCGAATTGCTAGGTTAGCAGGAGCTGGGGTGATGACAGGAGCTTACTCTGTCACATGGCCCTCAGGTCTCGAACCTAGGCTGCCAACTTTATAGCCAACAAGCCCAGTATCTTAACTATTGAGCCACCACACCACCCTAATAACAATAACAGTGTGAGATCATAGCTGCCAGTTCTTTAGCTGATGTTGGCCTTCATATGCATTGAAGCTTTTCCAAGAACCTAGGATATTGTAATGTATATGTGCAGATCCTTTTTTAATTGTTAAATAGAAATGTTCTCAAGGTACAAATTTTCTAAGTACAACAATAATTTTTTGAGTATGGTACATAATGTGGCTACAGCCTTGGTTATTTTATGTTGGAATATTTCAGATTTGATTTTCAGATCTTAATACTTTGTGATCTTTTCCAATTCTTTTTCTTCTATTCAATTATCCCCTGGTATTGCTATAACACTTATTCACAGTTTTTTCTTTTCAACCACAGTTAAAAATGGTGTTTTATGAGCAAAGACTTTATCACTTTATATTCAGAAATTTCACAATGTTTTAACTTGCTCATTTTTTTCTACTGTTTCGACTATATTTAACTGAAAAGCACTCAAAGTCATTTAGACAGTGAGATGTTTAGACTGGATTTGGCATTCTTTCCCACCTATCAAATCTTCCCTAAGGACCCAGGATAGGCAGATATTGTTGTTTAAGGATGTGAAAGGTACTATCAGAGGATATTTTCCAAGTAAAATTACCTTTTGCAATTGACTGATGGTGATTTTTGCCAATGCTGATGCTCTTCAAGTGTGCTGCACATACATTTTGGGACTGCACCCAAGGTGCCTATTGCTATTGGTACTATCTTTGCTTTCCTTTGCCACAGTCAATATACTTCTGTTTGTAAGTCTTTGTATTTTGTGATTTTTCTCTAGTCCTTTCTCTTCGGTTCTGCTATCTTCAGATACTGCAACATCCATATCCAGAATCTTTTTTGTTTTTCTTATCGACAATGGTTAATCTGGATGTTATGGAGTAGGCGTTTTATGTATTTCAATTCTAAAGTCCCAGTGTACTTTAGCTACTTCATTTTTTATTACTTTGTCTATCTTGTGGTCATGGGTTCTTGCTTGGGGGCAAACGGTAATTCTTACAGGTATTCCAGTGCAATATCCTGTACTGCAGTATCCATTAGCCAAGCATTTTGTCTTTCTTTTCAACAATGGTTGAGTCTGGGATGTTGTGTGGCAGGTGCATCTATTTCACCAGCTATATATTCATATCTAAAGTTAAGCAGATTCTAGTTGATTAGTTTTTGGCTTGGCATAATGCCTGATTTGAAGTATTATGACTTGTTAAATCAACCATTGTTTTTTAAAAAAATCTGGTTTAGTATTCTGCTATGCTCTACTCTATCCACTCTGCTCAGCATTGAAAAGGTCATGTTGTATCTACTTGCTTTACAGCTATTACAGGTATGAAACTTTTCATAAAGCAAGACTTGGGAGCTCTAATTCAGCACCATATCTAATTCTTCACAGTATACAAACATATATACAGATGAACATAGCTGTTTGCATTTGCTGATTCTCCCCGGGGATATAGCTAAAGGGTTTATGAGAAGAGACTTCATTAGTTCAGAGTTAAATGCTAAAGTGCTATTATTCAAAGAAATAATTTTGTAAATTACATAAACACTGGACCAGGTAAGTTGATAAACAATGTTTCAAATTTAACTTCATTGAAGAAGCAGTGTGAATAGAAATTTGAAAAAAACAACAACAACAAGAGCAGCCTGGGTGTTAGAAATAACTTATTTAGATACTAAAGGGGTAAAAGAATGAATTCATTCCCATTGTATGGCTTTTTCTAGTCACACCAGATTAAAAATGGTTTGAAATGTTCACTGTTGACAGAAAGAGGTTTCCAACTAAAGATGACTCATTTTACATACCCCTCCAAAAAAAAAGCCTGGGTTGTTTTATTTGATTTATGACTGATTTATAATTCATTTAATCTTATGTATAATTCCATTTTGTGTTCCCAACTGTGCCCAGAACAGCTATAGTATACATTATCAATAAGCACAAAATCTGAACACATTGTATGTCATGAAGGACCAGTTATGTTTCATTTCCCATTGAGTGAAAATTTAAAAATCAGATCAATTAATCTTGCTAAGATCTGTATATGAAAATGGAAGCAAGGAGGATGCCAAATCAATATAAGATAACTGTATTTGGACTTAGTTGCAGAAAAATATAACAACAGCAACAATATAACAGTTGTCGATAAGAAAGACAAAAATAGATACTGGATGTGGCAGTGCCTGGAGACAGCAGAAGAGAAGAGAAAGAACTGGAAAAGATAACAAAGATAACAAAATACAAAGACCTACAAATAGAAATAGAATAATTATGGCAAAGGCAAGCAAGGGTAGTACCAATAGTAATAGGTGCTTTGGGTGTAATCCCAAAACAACGGGAGCACCACTTGAACACCATAGGCATTGACAAGTTTGCCATCAGTCAATTGCAGAAGGCGGTTTTACTTGGAACTGCTTCCATCCTGCGACTATATCTGTAACACTGTCAAACATCCAGATTTGCCTATCCCAAGTCTTTGGTAAGGACCCAATAGGTAGACAAAAATGCCAAAACCAGTCTGAACATCTGGCTGACTGTGTGATGATCAATAATAATAATCATCAAGAGCCTGGATGAAGATAATCTTTATTAGTAGCTGGGCGTTCTTCAAGCTGACAACATCAAGCATACTAAAGTCAATATGTTTAGAAGAAAATACATCATGAGAGTGAAGAAGATCTTAAAGCCCAATCCCAGGGGAGGAAATACCATTGAGGCCATTAACACTTGGATAATTCCAATAATTAGATATGTAGTTGGAATAGTGGACTGGACTAAAACATAACTAGAAGTCCTGTCTAGGAAGACCAGAAAAGTAATGACAATGAATCATGCTATTCATCCACACAGACATGTTGATAGAGTTTGTTTATCAAGGAAAATGTTGCAAGTACACCAGACAGTTGAAGAAGAAAAAAGGGGTATTGGAAAAATATATGATGGATCACGAAGATGCACTGAAGCTAGTATACCAGGAAAGCTTATGAGTACTGGAGAGACCAAACTGACCTACAAGAAAAACTAAATGAAGAGTAGAAAAGAAACATGGCAAGGCCAAGTGTTATACAGGCAGTACTTAAAAAATACTAGACAAAACAGGTAAGAAGACCCGGCAATGGCTAAGAGAAGGAAAGCTGAAAAAAGAGACAGAGGAGCTAATTCGAGCCATTAATTTCAAATTATGATTTATGACATTCAAATTCAAGCCTTATGAATTAAATGCACATAAAGCCAGAATTGAGAGGAGCAAAAGATATCAAATGCCATCTCTGCAAAGAAGGTGAAAAAAAAAAAAGGAATACCTATTTAGCTGTCATAAGAACAGGGGTGGATTCTACTTACCTTTACTACCGGTTCACAATGGTGCCACGCGCACACGCACGCTTCGCTTGTGCACACGCACGCTCTTCTGCGCAAGCGCAGAAGCATTTTCATGACATCAGGGTCAGTGGGCGGAGCCTCCCGCCAGTTTTACTACCAGTTCTATAGAACCGGTGCAAACTGGGGGCAACCCATCACTATGTAAGAACACCTATTCAACACATAGATTGACTACAAAAAACAGCATGAGAAAGTACAACAATGGTGCCTTGGAATACTGTACGAAACACCATTTGTGTGCAAGCAAGTGCTGGGATCCAATATAGACAAAGTAATAAAAAATGAATAAGCTAAAAGTTGTCTGGGACTTTGGAATTCAATCAGACAATCCACATTACACCTCACACTTACACTTGTTGATAAGAGAAAGACAAATTGGAATAGTGGATGTTGTAATACCTAGAGAGAGCAGAATATAAAGAACTAGAGAAAATCCCCAAATGCAAAGTCCTGCAAATAGAAGAGAACAACTGAGGCAAAGGAAAGCAAAGGTAGTACCAATAGTAATAAGTGTTTGGGGTACAACTGCAAAAAGAGCAATATTTGAATACTTTCAGCATTGACGAAAACACCACCTGTCAATTACAAAAGGCAGCTTTTACTTGGAAAGCTTACATCTTGCAATAATACCTTTAACACAATAAAAAAAAATCTCACAAACAACAGCAATTCAGGATCTTGGGAAAGACTCGAGATGGACAAAATTGAGCTGCTGCAAATACAGTTAACAAAAGGAATAATTCTCCTACAGTTCAAATGTTGTCTTTCTTCAAAGGATAGATACAAAGTGTGATAAAGTGTCCTATGGGTAATAGCTCAGAAAATATGAATAATCAAATTTCAAAATGGTTTCCAGGAAAGCTGAATGCAACAAAGCACCTGGCTTGAGATACCGCTTTTAGATATGTTAAATATTTCTATTGATTCCACTGCAAACCTATCTCAATAGCATTTTTTTTAAAAAAGCCTTCCCTTCATGATAAAATATTGTAAGACTGTATCATAGATAAAGACTACATTCTTGGTGGGAAAGCTAATTAAAATAAATCAACAAATGAAAATATAATATCTATAACCTAACCTAAGAAAACTTACAATAAACCATATATCAAGAATAATTTATATTAAGATGAAAATTAAAAACATCTCAGCATTCTTAGTTCTGGCTGAACTAAGAATCAGGTACTATTAAGAATTAATGACACTTTTTTGAAAATTGCATTGTCTCAGAATCTATGCACTCCTTTACACTGAAATCGCAACTAAATCTAATTATTGGTTTTCATTAAACTGCTGCCGTTTAACTTACAAAGTGTGCTCTGATTTCATTATTGCAGCTAGCAATTGGAGAAAGTCATAGCAACATATTGTGATGGAGAATCATGACCCACAAAGAGATTATAGAACCTAGTTTAGCTATGGAAACAATATTCAATCTCTCCAGCAAAAAAGGCACAGGCCTGCTATGCTGAAATAAAATTTCCTAAAGTAAATTTAATGCATGTATTTCCATATACTATTGTATGTCATGAAAAGTCACTTTTTTCGTGAGCTATATGAATATGATTGATAAATATGAATGCTAAATAAATAAGAAAGTGAAGTATGGTTCAGTTTTAGAATCCTTGCCAAACCATAATTGACAAACTATAATATAATTATTTCAGAGCATTGTTTCCTGAATTTGGTTTTCTGGAGAATGGTACTTGATTCAGGCACCTAGCAATAGACAGACTGTATGACTATCTATTGCATCCAAATATCATTCTGGAAAAGTGATTGCATAATAGTTTTGTTTGGTAATCTCCACCTTTCAGTTTCCTTCTTTCAGAAGCACATTGTTACCTTAGTTACTGGACTTAAACATTAGAAACTGATAGTGAAATATTTGAAGGCTGTTAAAATTAAGATTCAGAAAGAAGAAGCACCTTTTTGCTAAAATCTTGTCTAAATACAAATGGATTCAGTGATAGCTTGGATAGGGTTTCCATTTGTTCAGTCAGATGTAAAGAGAACGAGTCCTAATAAGCACTCAGTTCCAAGTGGAACTTGTTCTTCCTGCCTCCCCTGCTATAGAGGAGGTGGGTCATTGCTAAATGTCACATTTTTTTACTTACAATAATAAAGCAGAAGGGATGTTTCTAGGCCATTCTGATGAAGAGGTAGTGCGCAAACATTTTTTAAAAAGAAAGAAAAACAAGGGGGAAAATACTCATAAAATAAAAAGACATTGGCTTCTGGCATATCTACATCTTCCATAATAAACAGTGATGCCTCCAAGGTGGTTATTGCTCAGTGAATTCCTTATGCAACGCACAGCAGCTGAAGGTGCTGCCTTCTCAACTTAAGGTTGTTATGTTGCATTTTGGTAACCTACTTAGGTAATTTGCAAGGGCCTTTTCTCCCATCCCAGCTATTTCAAGAAATTTTAATTGAGAGCTGGGTGAAGAGGAAGCAGTATAATTGGATGCTCAAGTTACCCAGATCACACTCTAGTTAAATCAAGGTTCTTTTTGTTGTCATTGTTTTGGTTTGAGTAGGTAACATTTGAAGAAAAGGTAGCTAAAATAACTATAATACTTTGAAATGTTGTTACCAGCTGTGATAAGATACATGAATGCATGAAACAGCATGCTGTAAAAATCTATTGTCGAACGAATTTAAGCACCTGAAAGATTGAGATTGCCAGTCACTCTAAATTACTAAAGCATAAATGTTCTTTTTGCTCTCTTTTCCTACAAAAAACAAACAAACAAATAATGAAAGATAAGATAACCTTGAGCTGAACTTCACTCTTGAAGACTACATCAGCACAGCCATGCAGTTTTCAAAGCAATGGTGCAGCAATTATAATACTATTAATTGTTAATATGGTATATCAATATATCATATGCCATAATAGCATTCTCTTTGGGGTGGATTGTAGTGTGTGAAAGTCAGAATAGGAGTGTGAATTATCAGGAAGAAGAAACCTAAGGCACAAAATAAGGCAAAAGGAAAGAGGAAGCAGAGCTAAAATAATGTATCCAGCACAGTTCACTATAGCTCTCTATATCTTTCTATTGCCAAAACTGTTTTTACCATACCATATATCATTTCAAGACACTTGCAGCATGGGAGTCTTTATGAGTTTTTTTCTCCCCAATTTCCTAGTCTATCCTAGCTTCTCTGATGGTCTTTTATTCAGTGCTAACTAGATCCAATCTTGCTTAGCTTTTGAGCACAGACAGGATCTTGAAGCAATCAAGCCTATCTGAAGAATCTAGGTATATATTGCAACATTACTGTTAACTTTCATTATAGAATTATGCATTATGGTGTTCTGTAGAACAGATTGCTTTGTTTAAGGGTTTAATTTTTATTCTTTGCTTGCTATATAATAGATATTCCTTACAATGAGTAATTTGTGGATTTATTAGTGGATTGTGGATTGGTGTTCCTTGCTTTAATTAAACAGATTATTGGAGAGGTATATTGCTTCTTCCCAGATATGATAAAACACTTTTTTATCATTTCATACACTTAATACTACTATGTAAAATGTGATGAAAAGGATTTAAATATTTATTGGGCAGTATTTAAGCCTGGCAGGGAGGAGAGATGAAGTGTGGGCCAAATCTAGAGTCACTGCGTAGCCATAAAAGGGTCAGAACTGACCTCCCCAAATTCCTTGGAACTTTATCTAATTGTTCCCAGAGAACAATTAGACTGGGGACTGGGGAGATTCCTATATTATAGCAGAACATAATAATTAGCTTGAACTCTATGCATGTGACTCTGGTGTCAGCATTCCAGAAAACCCCCCCAACTCCAAGTAAAACTGAAGCAAGCATTTTTCAAAGTTCTATTTACTAGAATAGGTAAACTGGCACATCTGGGAAAACCTGAATCTGAGAGGTCTGGGTTTTCTCTCAGTAAATCAAAACCCCCAAAACTATCCCCTCACTTCTCAGTCGGTCACATGCTCCAATCACCACCCGTCCCATCTCGAGACATAACTCCGATTGTTCACACTTGACATTATTTAAGGCAAAGCAAATAGTTAAAATCAAATGACAACTGGAGAGAGGGGGGAGGGAGAGAGAGAGGGAAATAATTCAAATCTATTGATTAGAAAAAGAACATTTATTGATTTTAGAAAAGCATTAAAAAGTATCCTAGAGAAACATGGTTCCTTTTTTCCAATTCAAAGTATTTATATTTGATGCCTCCAATTTTGACACATTATGACCATTCAGATAGCAAAAGAAACTGACACACACACACACACACACACACACAGAGAGAGAGAGAGAGAGAGAGAGAGAGATTTTTCTCAGTTTAAGTGTATGATTGGCAACATTAATTTTATTCAAGTATATGCAAAGTGTGCATACTTCAAATCTGCAATTAGTTTTAAATATTATCCAAGTTGTTACAGAATGTTGAAGAACTGAATAGCTGTACATCTCTAGGTAGACCTCCCTTAATATTAACTGCTTCAAATCAGACATGTCTATCTAAAATGTCCCAGTGCTATGAAAAACTAGATATTATGGTTGACTGGACTTCAGCACAATAAACTGCATGTTTCTGTAGTTTTATATTCAGTAATAACAAAACCAAGCTGCAGAAGCAACTCCCCTCTCTGAAATAAAATATTCAGGTGGTAAACTCTTTCAGTACCAGTCTTATTTCGGCAATTTTTTTAAAAAAAATGCAGCTGAAAAATACAAACCATCATTTGTTGCCTGTAATTCCTCTAGTTTTGGAAACAGATGATCTTGGCAAGATATAACCAATGACTCAAATCTTAGAAAAAGTAAAAAGCATTAAAGGTTTTCTCATTGAAAGTTATGATTAGAATTGATTAGGGAATGCATTATCAAACCCAAATCAACCATTTACAGTAGTTAAGATTGCAGTTTAAAATGTTGACTTCCAAAGGAACTCCTTGCTATAATGAAACTATCTCTTAGGGTCTCTAAGAACACGGCCAAAAAAAATCCAGATTTTTGTCACAGCGGAGCCAGCAACCTTTCCCCAAAGTTCAGTTCTTTTATTAGGTAATCAGTGTTCAGTATTTTACAGTTAAGAAGCTGTGAAAAGACCTATATATGTTTTCAGCTGAGGACAGAGAGAGGTTCCAACTGAGTAAAGCAGTCTGAGATTGCACTAATGCTGCAAGTAGATTTGCGCTTGATGGTGATTCACTGGTTTAACTGCAGTATGATGAAGAAGCCACAGTTTGTTGAATTCATAAAAGATGCTAACCCAAAAGGAAACAAACCAAATTATGATTTACTGTAGCCTATGATGTATGAACTAGACCAGTGAGAAGGCAACTGTATGTAGTTTAACAATTCAGAGAACAAAGTTATAGAATTATGACTATTTTTAACTCTATGATTATCACTAATTTAATGGATTTGTGTATCTCACGTTATTGCTAGGAAGGTAAGTCCTTACAATTGTCACCCCTTTGCCTTTTCCATTCTGAATAACCGGGATTACAGATTGTTTATACTTTTAAGATGTACTGTAGTAGATATTCTGCTGTTGCACAATAAGATCAACCTGTGTTTTCTTAGACAAGCAGGTGGTATAACAGATGATATTTCCATATGGTGTTTTTTTTTTTTTTTTTTTGCGTCAAATCAGTTCTGTCTTCTGTGTTGTCAACCCATTGACAATATTTATTTATTTAATTTTGGCTCAACTGGTTGCATTTGGAATTGAAAAACAAGGGAACATTTTATCTGCAGCACTGCAGGTTTGAGGAGCTTATTGGTAGTCTATTTACCCATTGATGCTGCCTCATCCTGCTTCCCAGTTTTCTCACTTCAGAGAAAGTTATGGGTTCTTAAAGTGAAAAGATGACTGGATGACTTCACCAGGCTTCCTTCACAGCTTCCTTCACACCCTAACCCTAACCCTTTTTTTTTTCATATGACTAAGCAAGCTCACATAACCTTTTAATTCCACATTAAAAAAGCATCCAGGTTTAAATTGCTAAATTGCTTGCAGATTCTAGCAATTGCCCTTTGTGGGGAAATGTTAGCAATTCATTTTATTTCTTGGGTTTGTTGTTTACAATGCAGATAAGGGAAAGATACAAAGTGCAACTAAGCTTAGAGTTCCTATAAAGTGTTATCTGTAGCAAACCTTGTTAGATGCTTGTCCTTCACCATCACAGACAACAAACTGCTCTTTCATATAACAGAGGTATCATTACTTGGTGGTTTTTCAGGTTCCTTTGCTCTTTAATTTTTTTTTGTTTGTTTGTTTATTTTACAACAGAACTAGACAACCACATACAATATGTTCTGGAAATGGAAAGAGGGAGTGCTAGCCATTTCTTTTTCTTTCTTTATGAAATGTTGATAAGAGAATCAGTAGCAACAGTTGCTCAGGATTGGGTACTGATTGATGACTTTTCTATCCACATCTATGGACCCACTGATTAATTCATTGTGGTCTTTGCCATTTTGGGGACAGAGGAGAGAAAATGGCTTGAAAATTATTTGTAAGGACAGAAAAGTGTAAGAATTTATAAGTGGAAATGATGCTGTGTGGAAATAAATTTAGTAATCCAAGATTAGGTACTCAGAGTATTCAATTATTGCTTTTGTGAGTCTATCACAATTACATGACAGACACACAATACATTCCATCTAGTCTCAGATCTTAACTGATTATCCTGAAGGTGATAAAATGCAAGTGGTCAATAGCCTGCTTATTTCCTGAATGTTACAAGAAGGGAAATCAGAGATGCCTAAACGAATGCACTAGTAATAACTGTTTACATAGAAGGTATGTAGCTAGTAGGACTTCACTCAGAAAGTAAAAAAAAGGTGAATACAGAAGAAACTAAGAAGTCCTGTTGAAAGAAATTATGTAAAGTGGTTGGGGCCCCATTTCTGTCCATCAATTCTGTAAAAATTGAATAAATTTGATGTAAAGAAAGAAAAAAAACTAGCCAAAGTGGGGGGAATACAACAGTTTGGGAATGGGCCATATCAAAGGGCAGGAAAGAATCCTGAAAAGAAATCCTTCAATTAATAGCAGAGCTGCTCAGAAGGTTTCATTTTAAGCAGAGCTGCTCAGAGTGTTTCATTTCACTTCCCTCTTTCCTTCCTTGAGCCAGAGTGGAATATGCTGCCTGCATACAACCATAGTTACAACATTGGGGAAGAGCAAGAACATCCATCCATACAAACTGTTCCTTCCTTACCCAGAAGAAAATATAGATGCCTCCTACAGCCTCGGCTTATAAACCTTGGGGTTAGGAAGAATTCCAGAACTCTTGTTCTGCAAGTCTGCCTTGTATAATTTTCATGAGTGCCCTACCTCACACATGCATACATTTCAAAGAAAAGCGTGGAATTACATTGAGAAGCATCTTTGCTTTACATTTATTTGTCAGTACTCAGTTTTAAAATAACTTCATATTTAAGACATTCTCAGAAGTCCTCTGGAATAGTCTAACCTTAAGGACATGGGACGCCATAAAAGTGCCACTTTCAAACGTTAAGGAAACAAATGATCAAGACCTTCAGCAGTGTGCCAAGGGAGAGGGTCGCTGTAATCAAGTGTGTAAGTGGCCTTTGATAGATCTCATATTATTAAATGTAAATTGGGCAGTTTGGAATGTTAGCAATCTGGAGCATCTTCAGAGAATTCAGCTTTAAGGCATAATTTTCCTTCTGTTCTTTAGAACTTATGGATTCATAAGAACCTGATGTGTTCTATGAAAAACTGGAGAGGGAATAAAGCACCAAATATAGTCACAAGAATTTTGTCTCTTGATCAAAAGTTCTGGAATGTTTTTTTAACTAACATTTCGCTGATGGAATAATCTTAAAAATCCCTATTCTAAGAAACATTTGATTATGGAACTAGCGTGTTTGATCCCAAAGACTACATGCAACCATGTAGTCTTGGTGATAGCAGGCTAAAAAGCATTAGGAAAGATGGACAGAAAGGATTATCATTCTCCATTACGCGTCTGCATTCTGACCTGTGTTATCATGTTGGCTGACTGTTTAAAACTTGGAGGATAACTAGTTTTTAATTGGAACAATTTGTCTAGGATTCTGAAGATCTCTGATTACATTTGTTCCATAATTACAGATGACCTGTTAAGCTGCTACAGAAGTTTCAACTTGTTGTTCCCTTGCAAATTGTTCTGGGTCATTTCCTAGCTTGTTCTTTAAGAATTGTAATGGGATAGTCATCACCATCTTAGAATACAAAGCATCTTATTTCTGCTTTAAGGCGAGCCACAAAGGTACTTGGCAGAACAATTAGTTACACAAGGATGCCTCAAGGAGCTATGAAAAAATAAGGGTTGTGATTATGTTAGTATGTACATAGTGTTTCCCCAACATGTGTTTAAAATGGTTTTTTTTTAAAAAAAAAAAAAGCTGAATATGAAATCTATGTCTTTTAAATGCTAAATCGGGTGGAAGACATAATATATATTTATTTTATTTTATTTTATTTTATTATTTTATTTTATTATTTTATTTTATTTTATTTTATTTTATTTTATTTTATTTTATTTTATTTTATTTTATTTTATTTTATTTTATTTTATTTTATTATTTTATTATTTTATTTTATTTTATTTTATTTTATTTTATTGGATTTATATACCGCCCTACTCCCGAAGGACTCAGGGCGGTAAACAGCCAAAAAGATAAAACACACAAACTACAAAATTTAAAAGACCATATAAAAGACCATATAAAAACCCATTAGATAATTTGGCCCAAAACAAATTAAAACACCCCTAATATTTTAAAGCAAATTTACAATTTACAATTTAAAAGAGAAGTTAGGCCAGGCCAGTCTGCTGAAATAAAAAGGTCTTCAGGACACGGCAGAAGGTGCGTAAATCCGGGATCGTCCGTATCTCTGGTGGGAGCTCATTCCAGATGGCAGGTGCCCCCACAGAGAAGGCTCTTCCCCTGGGGGCCACCAGTTGACACTGTTTGGCCGACGGCACCCTGAGGAGCCCCTCTCTATGTGAGCGTACTGGCCGGTGAGTGGTGTGTGTGTGTGAATATAATGAGACATTCAAAATCAGAAATTACTTTATGGCTTAGGACCTGGGTACTTACGGGACTGCCTTCTGCCACCAGTAGCCTAAGGCGGTCCCGTAAGTACCCAAGGTCCTAAGCCATAAAGTAATTTCTGATTTTGAATGTCTCATTATAGTCACACATTTTTTTCTATGCAAAACTTCAAAAACATAGGTATCTACAGGGAGGAAGGCGAATAATGGAAGATGGATGGCAACACCAGCACACAACTGGCTCAGTTTATGCCCTTGAATCAAACATTGGAAAGGAAATGCATAAGATCAGGTTTTGCATGATGATGTCATTGCACCCTAGTGATCTTTAGACATCATTATGATTTGATACAGATGCCAAATTCCAAAGAAAGCTTTCTTCAATAATTCTATAAATGAAGAGCTCCTTTCAAGCTGTTTCATAAAGCAACATGTGCCTTCTAAAAGCAAAGTGAGATAGATAGTCAAGTTATTTTGCTTGGTTGGGGTCTTCTCTGATCAACATGGGATCTGGAAGTCTTAACAGCCAGAGATTCATGGACTTACCTGTTAATAAGCTAGTTTTATTTCAATAGCTATTAATTAAAAATCCAAAAATTGCAAAGACTAATATACAGGAAGACGGTTCAAATGACTTTCCTTTTTCTCCATTTTGTGCAGTATGATTTTGTGCAATATTACAGACTAAGAGCTTCTTAACTTTTAGCAGAAAAAATGGTTGACTCTGCGCCTCATTACAGATAGTCCTCAGCTTGCATCCATTCAGTCATTGACTGTTCAGATTTATGGTGGCACTGAAAAAATTGACACACCCAGTTCATGGTTATGACATCACATCAAAGCACATCATGTGATCACTGTTTGTGATCTTCCCTACTAGCTTCCCACATGGAGAATCTGGCAGGAATGTAGCAAGTTGCTCTTCCAACTTAATGTCCCACATGGTCCTGGAATTTCCATGTGATATTGCACTTTATGATCACAACAGTTAGCAAAGCAATCATGGTCCTAATTGCCATCATAACCCGAGGGATTAGTGCAGCGGTGTCAAACTCACATCATCATGGCGGTATCATGTGACATATCAGGACTTTTCCTCCTTCGCTAAACTGGGCGTGGGCATGCCCATTGCATGACACATCTGGCCCATGGGCCGCGAGTTTGAAAGCCCTGTTGTAATGGAACAGTCTGGTCTCAGGTTTTTGCTTCTGATCTTACTCATCCAATTCTTAAGACTGCTTCCTAGGGCAGATCCATTAGCAAAAAGATGTGTTTCATCATGTACACAAAATATGGCATGAAGGTAAAGCTGTTGAGCCACTGGGAGAAGCATGACACTCCCCAACATTTTTTGAGAATTCCCTAAGCTAGCCTGCTTTGCATTCTATGCTTGCCTGATGCAGCCTGAAATGCTTGTCAGTAGCCTGTCAGATCACAGCCAGCTTGCAAGAAAGCTGCAGTGAATCTGGACTGTTTTTTGCTTCACCCTCCAGTCTTTTGAATGAAGACAAATTTTGCTTGTTACTTACTGTTCTTAGAGTCCTTTCCCTAGGGGAATTTGAAACAAAATGTTCTGGCAAAACTAGGGATGCAATTTACTGAGACATTTACATAAGATAAGTAAAAATAAAAATGATAAACTTGAGATATGAAAGGATTTAGTGATATGAACCTGATCAGCATAATATTTTTCTTCTTGCTTATACTTCAGAATTCTTCTAGCCCTTTGCATAACAGAGTAAATATGCTAAAATCTACCCTACTTAGTAGCTTCCTGGGGTACCCAAAGGTGTTTTTCAAGAGGCAACTGAACTTTCTAGTTTTTCTTCGAAGACGTTTTGCTTCTCATCCAAGAAGCTTCTTCAGCTCTGACTGGATAGTGGGTAATGGAAGGATTTTGGACATTTTGGACATAGAGAAATGCTGGTTTGAAAGAGGGGTCAAAGAGCCCATCTATGTCAAAATTGAACAGCCCTATCTCAATAGAGGGGGAGGAATATAACATTGTCTATCTCCAGTTCACAACACAGTCCTTTCGACAGTTCTAAGAAGGCTCCATACCCATGTGCACTACTCAACTAATGATCAAGATAAATCTCCAGATGGCTTCAATAATTCTCTAAAAGAATGCAAATGATCAGCTGTCTTCAAGGAATATAAATCCTTCCATTACCAGTCAGCTGAAAAAGTTTCTTGGTTCAGAAGTGAAACATCTTCAAAGAAAAACCAGAAAGTCCAGTTGCCTCTTTAAAAAAGCATCTTTAGGACAACCACAACCTGGATGACAGAGAATCTCCATAGACATCTCCCTGGGGTAAAATGTCCACTTTTTTAATCTAATGGTGCCCCTTGAGTTTGAAAATAGTTGGAAGTATCTTGCTCTCTCCTTCCTTGCCCCTAAATGAAGGTGTTTTACAGGAATGCTCACTTAATGTTTTATCCTACCATAAGCAACCCTTAGAACTGATGGAGCAAATGCTGAGTATTAACCTGCTTGGCTACTTCTAGACTGACTCTGAGATGACATTGATTCTTGGGATCATTGCACTTACAATTTGGCAAGCGGTTTTGAGGTGGGCAGCATCTGGAATTCATGTTTCTTCTTCACACATATGGTCAACAGCATTAGCTTTAGTGATTGGACAATGCCTTTTACTAGGGGGTTCAAGAAAATAATTTGTCCAAAATGTCCTTAGAACAGCCTGCTAAAGAAAAATTGTCACTAGTTGGGAAACACTGAGGATGACAAGCTGGAATACTGTGATCATTACTTCTTTCTCAATAAAGTCACAGTGAAAATACAATATTTCATAGGACAGTGTTTATTTTATTTATCAAATTTCTATATCATCCATCTCACCTAAATGACTCTAGATAGTTTACAAATGCTGAATGCTCTGAATTAATATCAACATTTATAAATATATGTGGATTTAAAGGATAGAAGTTTTACAAATAATATGGATTTTCATACAGTTTCAGCAATTTGAGGGAAATGGATGGAATAGTTGGGAGGGGGGAAAGATGTTGCCTCAAAAGTAAATGTATTTATTTGTTGGATTTTATCTTGCTCTTTCTGGCATATATAAAACACCCTCCTCCAGTTTTTATCCACAACAACCACCCTGTGTGGTTAGGTGGATGGTAGATTGAGTAATGACTCCAAACTTACTCAGAAACGGTTGGTATCTGAGAGTAAATTGGATTGAGATGGACAGGAATAGAAATTGATTGATTGATTGGACTTTAAACAAATCTGTGCATTCCTAGTACAATTCCTTAACCACTACATTACATTGCATTCTTTGAGAACTCAGTTGTCAAAATGGCTAGGACATAATAATGAATAATAATAATTATTAATAATAATGATTGCCTATCCCAGAAAGGACTTGACAGGTGGACAAAAATGCCAAAGCCATCTTAAACATCTAGCTGGCTGTACAACCAACTATAATAATAAATTTGGAAAGAAATGAACAACACAAAATGCGCATCCTATGGAAACTAATTAATGTTGATAGATGAGATCCTCATCTTTTTTCTGTCATATGTTCAAACATATTGTCAAAACTATTCTTTTTATTTGTCATATGTTCTCTGTTTCTCTCTGTCAAATGAATTAACCCATCCATCAAAAGCATCCAGTTCAGGAAGCAGCCAACACTAGTTATATAGATTTATTTTATTTTATTTCTTGGACAGTGCTAGTTCAGATCTTCCTAGAAACTCAAAAATCCCACCAGGGCAAGGAAACTATTATTATGTCAATAGCATGTTATACTAGAGTGTCCTCTTGTTTGAAACAAGCACTGGTGTGACAAATGTACTTTAGATTATGATTTGACACTTTCCCCCTTTTTAATATGTACAGTATATAGATCTATAGATATGAATATAAATGTAAAGCATATAATTATCTCTTCAAAGCCTGACTGGGCTGCTTCTCTGTGATTTTGGGGATGAAATAAGAGTTAAATAAGGTTACCCTGGGTATAAAAGGGAAAGCCATATTTCCTTTTAACAAGCTCTCTGGGAATTATGCTTTCTTATTATGTTTGTTTCCCAGAGGTGGTAGAACAGTTAATCTACTATTTGAATGGCAGCAAAACTTGTCTCTTTTAAATTTTAATGAAAGGAAAGCAATTCAGTTACCTCAGCTCAATGAAAGGCAATATTATCACTCGCTATTCTTACATTTTAACTGCTTCTCCAAACAACTCCTAGCATGTTTCCTCTGCTAACCTCAGTTAATCTTTTTTGTTGTTGTAGTTAAAATGAATAAGATATTTTTTTGGTTCAGTGTGCATAAGAGTCAGTTTGTGTAGCAGTTAAGGCATCAGGCTAGAAATTGGAAGAGTGTGAGTTCTAGTCCTGCCTTAGGCACAAAGACAGCTGGATGACCTTGGGCCTATTACTTTTGTTCAGCCCTTGGAAGAAGTCAATGGCAAACCACTTCTGAAATCTTGCAAAGAGGAAATGCTAGGAGTCAAGACTGACTTGAAGACAAAAACAAAAACAAAAAAAGTATAATATAGGCAAATCGCTCATATCCAATGGAAGGATCATTTAAAATTGAAGTTGAAAGCTTATTCCCATAGTGTATGGAGAATAAAATCAAAAGCCATCTTCATATCAATGACTTTTTGCTCTTGTTGCTTTCAAGTACCTTATTCTGATTTCATGTCAATTCTTGTTCTATGTTCTATGATCATACAACAAATAAATACATAAATAAATCTACTAATAACTTATTTATTTATAGAAACCTTGTGGCAGCTATTATTTATTACTGTATAACATGAGGCTTATGCTGTGTATTTGCTATTATAATTAGTTAAAATTAGTATCCCAACCTTGAGTTAAATCTATAATATAGTTTTATATTCTGTTCCAGCTTCTGCTTGCATGGCAAATGGGTTTAGATTTTGGCACTTGTACCTTCTAAATTTTTGACAGTATTTGAGAGGAAGGTGTATTGAAGAAGAGAATGATTAATAGATTGTTTTGGAAAGTATTGAAGAAGCTGATGTTTGAATTGAGTATCTTTAAATTGGCTGAGATCTGGATGTTCTTTTTTCTTATTAGCAATATGTGAACTGAAATATTACACCTTTAAAATATAATATGTCTCACAAACTCAAAGCAATTTTCTTAAATGTTATTGGAATAGTAGTGCACTGTGCAGGTTAATTGGGAAGCAAATTTTTTAACCAGTCTGAACAACTCAAACAGGAAAAAGGAATTATTCTTCTCTCTAGTGGCTGCTGTTTGGAGAGAAAATAAAAGGAGGCATATGCATCTTCATTTGCAGATTATTTACACATTGGTGAATAATGGTATCTTCAGAGCCAGTTCAATCAATATTCAAGCGTAATACTGAATATTGATGGTCTTTTTTTATATAAGCATATTAATCTTCCCAGTACCAAAAATAAAATTCTGGCAAGTCTTTAGTAATCTCCAAGGAAGGTTTGCCCCTTTTGTTCTTACTATTTTTATGGCAAGTTCATTTTTTCTCATATCTTATGTAAATTCTGTGTTGGAAATTGTTTGGAGCAGATATACCAGTTCTGGATACACCATGCTGTTTTATAAGCCTCTTGACAACTAAATGGGTAAAATATAGCTCAGTGCCATATGTACACACAATCTCCCCCACTTCTTAGATTTGTGGGCATATGCATTCCCAGGGAGCATATTCTGGACAGCTACATGATGCTTCTTCAGTCTTAAATAAACTGACTTTCCAGAATGCTTCTATGAATTCTCTTCAGAACCAAAATGTCACTCATTTATTGCACTGCAAGAAATGAAGCAGTTCTTCAATGGGGTAAAATGTGAGTCCCTGAACATGAGAGTAGCTACATTGAAGTCTTAGGAAAACGCAGCACAATTATAAAAGGAAATTGCATTTATCCTTGGAATAAATGGTAAAAAGAATACATTGTTCTAATATTTAGATACGGCAATACTATAGTGAAACTACTAATTGCCCAACAATAAACGATATACCATGTTTTCCTGAAAATAAGACCCTGTCTTATATTTTTTTGAACCCTGAAATAAGCGCTTGGCTTTATTTCCATGCACTCAAAAGCCCGATTGTGCTTATTATCAGGGGATGTCTTATTTTGGGGAAAACACAGTATAATATAATTATATACACTTAATATTTAACTGTACAACCCCACTTAAATAGTCAGATTGTTCATGTAGTTAAAACTGGACATGTTTTTACAAATGAAAAGAGTTTCCATGAAAATTCCATGACAACACGCTGTACACAATCTCTTATATAAGGTTGTCTCCCTCAGTGTTGGCTTTGACATAATTTCGTGCCTCTATAGCAATAGCAATAGCAATAGCAATAGCACTTACATTTATATACCGCTTCACAGTGCTTTATAGCCATCTCTAAGCGGTTTAACAGAGTCAGCATATTGCCCCCAAGAATCTGGGTCCTCATTTTACCCACCTCGGAAGTAGGGAAAGTAGAGTCAACCCTGAGCCTAGTGAGATTTGAACTGCCAAATTGCAGGCAGCCAGCAGGCAGCAAAAGTAGTCTGCAGTATTGCATTCTAAACACTGTGCCACCGCTGCTCTATAATCATATAACTGAATAAAAGATGTCAATAGAAGGGAATATAACTAGCTCAGAGAGCACCAAATACTCTACAAATAGAAGGTGATTTAACATAAGCTTGGAGGGTGAGGGGAATATGTTTTCAAATCAGTGGTTTTTACTTAGTCACAATGTCACCGAATACAATTAGGATGTATCTTTGGAGCAAAAATTGAAAACCTAGCATATATAAAGACTCTGAAATAAATTCTGTTGAAACCATTATCAAAGATGTATCACTGTTTCACTCCATTATGTAATGAAACCTTAATTGTGGCTTAGATGAGAATGCTTGGAAAAAGACAGGACCGGTAGAGGTAACTTATGATCCCACATTATGCTAATTCTGGGCAGCTTTCTACACAATGGATAGATTTACTGTGTTCCAGTTGTCAGCTGCAGTTTCAGAGATACTCAATATAGTGCTAGAAGCAAGGCTTTAAACATGTACCCAATATCTGAATCCAGTTCTTCTGGGTACGAGAAGCCGATTCTCCTGAGATCTCTCAAGTCAGTTCTCCCCAGTTCCTTTGCAAGTATCTTTAAAGAAAGCCTGCCAGTGATTTCCACTTCAGCCTCTTCCACCAGAAAAAGAGGAGACTCTTTTTTCTTCTTCCTACCCTTTGAATTTTTTTAAAAAAAATCAAACTAAACTTGAACAAATAGAACAGTTTTACTACTTGCTATAAAAAAATAGCAACCAGTTATATAGACAATGCCACATGAGTAAATGTTAACCCTAAGCTATTTAACTAAATTAGTAAGCTATTTAGCTTTACTAAATTATTTAATTTGTTGGGATGATTTTCTTTCAGAGAGTATTTATTAAGAACCTACTGGTTTACCTGCTTAAAGGTGAAATACCGATTGTATCCTTCCCTTTTTCAAAATATACAGGTCAACATCTAGCAGTTTATGCACCCTCTCCACTTGCTCCTGGTTGGATCTTTCCTTCTGGTGACCCCAGTTTGCTTTTCCATTGGAGTCTTCAAGCCTTGATTTTCCCCTACCCCACTCACCAATTTTATTGATGAATTATTTACAGGTAAAGCTGATAGCTTTTTTCTTACCCATTGGCTGAACATTGAGGACTAAGGTTTTTATAGCTACTTATGTCTCCATGTTTCTCTTTCCTATTAGGGAATAAAGCTCAGCTGGAATGATTTGTAGGAAAAAAATGCCTCAGCCTGCTTCTATTCCCCTTTGGGTACTTATAAATAGTCTTTCTTTTCTCCCTCTCCCTCTCCCTCTCCCTCTCCCTCTCCCTCTCCCTCTCCCTTTCCCTTTCTCTTTCTCTTTCTCTTTCATTCTCCCTCGACAAATTCCTATAGTTTTCTTGGCAAGGTTTTCTCAAAAATTGTGGACAACTGCCTCCTTCCTAAGGCTAAAAAAGTGACTGGCCCAAGTTCACATTTGTGCCTAAAATAAGACTAGAACTCCTAGTTTCCTGACTTCTACCCAGATACCTTCACCACTATGATGTTGTTGTTGTTGTTGTTGTTGTTGTTGTTGTTGTTGTTGTTGTTCTTCTTCTTCTTCTTCTTCTTCTTCTTCTTCTTCTTCTTCTTCTTCTTCTTCTTCTTCCTCTTCCTCTTCCTCTTCCTCATCCTCATCCTCATCCTCATCCTCATCCTTTTCTTCCAATGGCTCCAGGCCTGACTTCCTCTCATCTATGTATCTATCTATCTTGCATGCAGCATTAGAGCGTTTTACAACTTTGTTAATACTTCTGATTTTTTTTTTAATTGCTTTTCTGCTTCTTGGGACAGTATTTTTCTTATCTTTCCTTTCCTCATCTCTATGTCTCTCCTATCTATCTTGCACTCAGCATCAGAACTTTTTATAACTTTTTAAAATACTTCTGAGATTTTTTAAATGCTCTTCTGCTCCTTGGGACAATATTTTTCTTATCTGGAAGTCACCAATTCCAAAATCCTTAGGGATTCCAACATGTCTAATACGAACAATTTATCTCTCCCTTAATCTCCACCAATGTTTTCTTTTGGGGCGTTCTTTTTCTCTTATTCTAACTTTTTATAGTCTCATATCTTTGGCAACCAGATATTATCTATCTCTGTCTAATCTGTCTATCATGCCTGTCCATCCACCAGAAGGAACTCATTACTTCTCTTACCAAACTGCTACCATGTTTCATCAAACTTTTATTCCATCACAAACTTCCTAGTAGCATACAGCTTCAGACAGGTCTTATCTCTGAATGAATCATTTTATCTGAAAATATACTGTATTTGTTCAGTATATAGTATACTATATACTAACAGTTATACTACAATAAGCAAGCAAAAAGGTTGTTGATCCTTCCCCCCCCCACCCCCCCGCCCACACACACACTTCCAGGATTCCATTCAAGTATATTTATCCAGTTGAATGAACTGAGAATTTAAACAAATCTGTGCCCATCCCTTGCTTTTCTCATTTTTTATCTTTCCACCAGAATGCAACAGAATTCTTTTTAGGACAGCTGGTGGTATACGTGCATGCCTACATGCCATGTGGGCATATGCCAATAGTATAAGCTGGTTCACATCTCTGTAGTGACTCATACTTACTTAAGCTGTTAGACATTTGATCAGTCTTTAAGAAAAATTTATTGAATCAGTCTGAGCCATTTTTTTTTTCACCATCCAACTGCTGTTCTGGCACTGTTCATCACTAAAATAAATACAGGGAACTCCTAGCACATGAAGAATATTGATGCCAATTTTTGATGTCTTGATGATTTAATTCTGATTTCAGACTTGCTCATCTTTAGGCACATAAAATAAAAGGAGCAGTTAAGGTACTCATCTCCCTTCAATAAGGAAAATTGGCTGGTTGTAAAGACAGACATTATAAAAGATGAAAAATACCTTTAAAATTCTGCTTTGCTCCATTCAATGGAAGTGACTATCTTGTTAATTCAATTCCAGTTAGTCTATTTTGGTCTTGCATTGCAAGTTCATGCTCTATACATTAAAGAACAAAATATTGTTTTATATGCAGGCATGTTGACATATTAACTGTTATAACTCTGCTAATCTTGATTTATCTCTATAGCTACAAGAGCTAGTTCACCAATTGACTCATTCCGTACTTTATCAATTGAACAGTTGTCTTTAGAATTCAAGGTTGGAAGCATGCAGGCCCTACTGTGTATTAATCTGTTAAGGCCACATTTTGCTATACCTTTTTTACATAATGGAATCTGTATCCTATATGAAATAATTGAACTAGTCCTGTGATTTCTCTATTCTTTCTTTTTTGGAGAATGTTTCAGATCTCCTTTACTGTCTGTCACATATGTTGATTGTTTTGTAAATGGAGACCAATTCCTACATGGCTTAATATTATTTGACTTTAAGGATAGCTGAGCCCAGTGAATTGGTTGGAGGGCCAAGAAATCAATGTCAAAATATACTGTAGTGA
This sequence comes from Pantherophis guttatus, assembly GCF_059756535.1. Taxonomy (NCBI): domain Eukaryota; kingdom Metazoa; phylum Chordata; class Lepidosauria; order Squamata; family Colubridae; genus Pantherophis; species Pantherophis guttatus. The sequence goes on from NC_142064.1 coordinate 176,034,172, forward strand.
CTTCCATGAATGTTCACAGAAAGACCAAGATATAAAAGAAGTCTAGACACATTTGCTCTGTATAGAGCCTTCAATTTCATTTTGTGACCCTAGGAGAGTAGATTGACCAAAGTCTGAAAAGGGATGACAAAACTGCAGAAAATCATTAAAATAACCATGTACTTTTCCCTCCCCTGAAAAAAATGGAAGATTTCAATTCTATCTATATTTGGGACATGCTCTCACCCATTTTTCAAAATTATCTGACCAATGCAGCCCATAGGAATAAAAATAGTATTGATTGGTGTCCCACAATCATGCAGGAATTAATGGTAAAATTTTAATTTGCAGGAATAAAGGATCTCTCCTTTTTAAAATATATATGGTAGCACAGTGGTTAGGATGCAATATTGCAGGCTGATTCTGCCCACAGCCAGGAGTTTGATCCTGACCGGCTAGAAGTTGACTCAGCCTTCTATCTTTCCAAGGTCAGTAAAATGAGGATCCAGATTGTTCAGGGCAATACGCTAACTTTGTAAACCACTGAGAGAATTCTGTAAAGCACTGTGAAATGATCTATAAGTCTAAGTGTGCTCCCCCCCTCTCTCTTATCTATCTATCTAACATAATCAAAGACAATGAAGACTACATGCCATCCATTTGTTGTCCATTCTTAGAAATCACATAGATTTTCTCTGTAATGTTCTGTCCTTAACCTGGTCCTTCAATTCTTCCTGAACTGATTCAGTTTTCCCAATGTGCATTCATAATCACTGTATCCATTCACTATACTGCTAGTAATCCCATTCTTCTCTTTCCTTCTACCTTTCTCAGCATTAGAGCCTTCTCCAGAGAGCTAGATCTTCAAAAATTGTTCAAAATGGAGTGATTTGAGCCTGGTCATTTGTGTCTCAAGTGAGAACTCTGGATTGATTTGTTCATTGTGTTTGTTTTCTTGACTGTCCACAGGATTCTCAAGCATCTTCTCCATCAATAATAAAGATGGAGGGGAAAAAAAGAAGCATCCCCCTCCATAATGGCTCCAATGTGGATTAGACCACAGTGTACTTATACTGTAAAATAAAATCAAAGGGTAGACATAAGAGGCATATTTAAGCATCCTATAGTTCTGCCTTGAAGGATCACTGAGCTTCATAGCTCAATCTGGGGGCTCTTGGAACCACTTGTGCTCATTTATTTTTCTTTCTGTCTTCCTTCATGCCCCTGAGGAAGAACTGAGAAACCTCAGCCTTTATTTTTCAATTATCCATTAATAAAATGCCCTTTATGTCATATGTACTAGCAGAAAGCTAATGCACAAAATATTTTTTTTGTATCAATAGCATATATCAATTGAAGCTAAGTACAAATATTTTGTCATTCATTTGGTCTGCATTTGCCAAGGTAAATATATAATTATCCTCTATGTTGCTTCTGTGGTTGAACAAAAGGCAAGTATAACTGTATCGCCAAAATTAGGGGGACTATGCTAAATGTTTTAACGTCCTGTACATTCTAATACAAGGTCTCCCTATAGCTTTATTGTGCTGGGTTAACTCAAGCACTCCATTATGGCTTTAACCAAATGCCACAGCAGCTGTCCCAGGCAAAAGCACAATTTTTAATTTCAAAAGCACGCTGGCCCAGTTGTTGCTTTGAGAAAGGATTTGAGTTGTGAATGTTAGTTTGTATTCACTGGAAGCCTTCTGTGGTGACTGTAGGCAGGTGTCTGTTTGTTTTCATTGTGAAGACCATTACACAATGAAACAGCTTGGTGTCTGCTTTACTGAGTTACAGATGTGATGCCAAACATTGGATTCTGTTGTAAAACTGCTAAGATCACCACAACACTGAATGAACAGTCTGGTTGTTTTATTGTTGCAACTGCAACATTCTTGCTCTTTTCATGCTTGGGTCAATGTTGTGATGTTTTTGTTATTTCTTACTTTCTCCTGAATTTTTTGGACTGAGAGGCAAGCAAGCTAAAAAGTAAATGGAATTCTGTTAGAAGGAAGAGAAGAATCTGAGCTGCAATACAGACAGGATTAACATTTTAAAACAGTCATAATACTATATATGTCTAAGTGTTATGACTGTGAGAAGCTTTGGTTTGAAGGCAATTCAATCAAACAATTCCTTTGAATTGAATGTTTGGCTTGAATTGCCAAATCAATTTGACCACCAAATCAAGTCAATTTATTCCAATCTGATGTAAATATGTGTTAGAATTTTGCAAAAGTACAAGCAGACATTTAATTTGTCCAAATATCTGAATCAAATTGATATCATGGTTTGAATTGCACAGTTCAATCAACTTGAATTTCAATCAATATGTCTTTGAATCGAATATTGTGGTTGAGTAAGGTTGTGGCTAATTCACACACTCCTACTAGCACATCTCTTCAGAATGAAGTTCCTCTTCATTTGAAAGCCTAGGTCTGTGACAATCTGTATCGGATTGCAGCTATATATTGCAAAATGAAAAAAAGGTATTATCTATATAAATAAAAATGTAAATGTCCGTTTATACATAACCACACATCTCTGAAAGTTCTTCACCGATTGCTTTCAAATTTTGACACAACGTTGCATTCGACTACGGGCATGTTTTTATATATCTATACATGTGACACCTGTGACAGGTAAAAACATGAAAAACATTGGAAAACATTGAAAGGCATTGACAAACATTGAAAAACAGCGCCATCTGCTGGACATAAAACTAACATGGCAGCCTCCCAGCCCTGATTACGCTCAACAGTTTTCTGCTCCTTATATTTAGACTCTCCATATTGCTTCCAAGAAACTGCGCATTTGGAAGGCAGAGACGCCCGAGGGCCATATCCTGCCACCAGGCTCGGCAGGTAGCAAGCCGGCTCCCCGCCGGGAAGCCCTCACAGCCGGCGCTTCTAGGGCTGGGTGAGGCCCTCCCGAGCTTGGCTCTGACCTCCCCCTCCCCTGGCCACCCCACGAACTAGGTTCACCTGCCACTGCTGCCCATCCCCCTCACCAGCCACTCTCAGGGCTCCCTCCAAAGAACACCTGGCAACGAGGCTGCCTGGGTCTGCTGAGCAGGAACCCTCCGTCCCTCACCTGGCCTGAATCGCACCTGGCTCAGCGCTACCACAGGCGCCGAGGTCAGAAAGACCAGCCGCTAACCGGCGCTATGCGAATACGGTCGGTGAGCGGGAGATGGAGGCAATTGGAGCCTCGGGGTTGCCTTTGACCAGTGTCACCTTTGATTCCCAGGTGGGCGCTCTGGCAGTTCACGGAGCCTACATGAAAATTTCGGCCTCTGGCAGAAAAGGGGCTCCGGGGAGGCTTCGGGGGGTGGAAACAGTCAGAAGGGAGGATGGCCAGCCCTCCTTCATTTTGCTTGGAAGAGCGGGAGATTTAATCCTTCCCCTGCCCTTGGCAGGTGGGGGAAGAGAACTGTGCCGCAGGGGTCCACTGGGGTGTGCGTGGCTGCTGGCTTTGCTGCTTTCTTCCTTTGGCCGGGAAGCCCCAAACCAGCCTCGAACCCCCGCCACACAGCCTCCCTCCCTCCCTTCCCTTCCCTTCCCTGCTATGCGTCTCCCCGTCGAGCCCCCAGAGAACATCTGTGTAGGGAGGATGGAGGGCCCCCCTGAGTTTCTGCTGTGGTGCGGAGAGCTGCGAAGGCCTGGCCTGAAAAGGTAAGGGCAATGGCAGGGGATGCAGAAGAGGCCGGGCCAGAGACAGAGATAAACAGAGAGAGAGGGAGAGAGAGACATAGAGAAATACAGAGAGACGGAGGGGTGGAGAGAGACACATACAGAGATACAGAGAGAGAGGGTGGGAGAGAGACAGAGAGAGGGGGGAGAGAGATACATAGAAAGATACAGAGGGGGGGAGAGAGAGAGACAGAGAGAGATACAGAAGGGGGAGAGAAAGAGACATAGAGAGATACAAAGAGAGAGGGAGAGACAGAGAGGGAAGATTTTGTGGTTCCCATTCTTTTTTAGCAACCGGTTCTCTGCCCTAATCTAGCTGGGTAGGCGTGGCTCGGGCTGTCATGTGACTGATGAAAGTGAGTGACATCGAGTTGGCCATGCCCACCAAATGTTCATGGAGACTTTGGAACTTCAGCCTCACTCTTTTAGCCCAGCGGAAGCACCAGACTGGGCCACAGCAACACGTGGCCGGGTACAGCTAGTATTTTGATAAATTTGGTTTTGGTTTTGCAAGCCAGCATGTTGTGAGGAAATTTAGTGCATCTAAATGGAACTTACACAGTTATTGTTAGTGTGGAAGTAATATTTCAAGTTGTTTTTCTGTGAAGTATTGTCGATACAATTGATGTTTGATTGTTTTGCTTTTCATAACTTGGAGAGTCTATTGTTCTGAACCGCAGACATAGTTCTTTGTAGTGAATTTGCATTTACTAACATGGAATGTTAGAGAACCTGATAGACTTCTCACCATCTGATTTGATGCACCGATATTTTCTGCTTCAGCAAAGTTCCCGTTATTGGATTGCACAGCTTTTCTGATAAATTACTATTTATTCCCAGAACTTTGAAAGTGTGGTTCTTTTAGTCACCTGTAAAAGAGCTATACTTTCAAACAGATTTGGGAATAAATCTTTTCCTCTTGCACAAAAGGGTTTTCTGTGGCTACCATAAACCTTGTTGGTTAGGGCATTCAAGGGAAAGGTAAAGTCAGTTTTTCTTAATTGCTCAGTTTTGTGAGGTTTTCTTTTTTAATATGACAATTCATTAAATATAGAATCTCCTAAAATTTGGAAGGAATGAAATACTCATTTAAAAATTCAGATAAGACAGATTTTTCAATCATTCCATAAAGGCAGTTCTCAGATAAATAAATAAATTTATTTATAAATAAATAAAGCAGAGGGTAAGAAATTGAAAAGATTCTTAAACGGAGACACATATTGTAAATGAATAACAAATCAGTATATTCTGGATGCCTGCACTGATGACAAAATTTGGTTTCAGTTATGATTTGGTGCTTTTATTTAAACCAGTTCAGAATTTATTTGCTTCATCTCAGGGCAAATGTTGCAATATGTAAATTTTGTGTGCGTGGCAAGTGGTCAAAGGGTTAAATTTGCAAGAGCATTTACAAGCTTTTGGAGTGAGGCTCTTTTCAGTTTTAGGCTTTTGAAACATGAACAAAGTCTGACATTTGTTGACTTGGGACAAAATTAAATGACATTTTTATCACAAATTATTGCCACTGTGAGGATAATCCTACCAAATTTCACATAGAGGAATTGTGAGTTTTAATTATAGGTTTGTTTGTTTTTGTGCGTAAATGACTTTGCAGTAAAATATTATTTATTAATCTTCCTCTTACCAATGGTCAATGCCAGTGAATTATAGGGTGGGAAGAGGCATTTTGAAACGTCTTTCAAAAACTACCCATGCCAAAATCCATAGGATTCCTGCATCACGAACCTAGCAATCAGCAGGGAGAAGTGATGATCTAGGAGGGGAAAATAACTCCTTAGTAAGCTGCTTGGAAAAAAGAGGTGGAGGAGTTTTGTTGGATATGTACCAAACCTTATGATATTTTCTTTGAAGATATTTATTTAAGCAAATACAGTTAGTCCTCGACTTATGGCGACAATTGAGCCCCAAATTTATGTTGCTAAGTGAAACATTTGTTAAGTGAGTTTTCCCCATTTCACAACTTTTCTTGCCAGAGTTGTTAAGTGAATCATTGCATGTATTAAGTTAGTAACACGGTTGTTAAGTGAATCTGAATCCTCATTAATTTTGCTTGTCAGAAGGTCGCAAAAGCAGATCACACAATCCTGGGGTACTGCAACTGTCCTAAAATATGAACCAGTTGCCAGGATCATGCGACCATGGGGATGCTGCAATGGTTCTAAGTGTGGAAAACGGTCATAAGTCACATTTCTCAGTGCCATTGTAACTTTGACCGGTCACTAAATGAATTGTTGTAAGTCGAGGACTACCTGTAGTTTGAACTGCAATGGTTCCTCAATCTCACTAAACTAGTTCTTTGCTGCTGTTTTATGGCTACCTGGATTTTTGTAGCTGAGACCTTGTAACCCTATGAGTGGAAAATTAATGGATTAGTTTGTTGTTGACCTTGATCTTTTTCTCCTTTTATACCTTATGGTACAATTTAAAGAGAGATTAAAGAGTGCTTTCCTAAGAATTGAAACACAGTGCCTAACTTTTGGCAATAAATCTGATAAAGAATTCCATGCGTTTTTTATATCATGTTTGACCCTTTGTTTTCAACCTGGGTTGAAAACAAACAGCCTGTCTCAGGAATTCTGGGAGTTGAAGTCCACAGGTTGTAAAAGGGCCACAATTGCCCACCCCTGGTCTATAGCATCTGTTTCTGCAGGGCCCCAAGCCTCTCAACTTACTTTGTCACTACGGAGAACATCTACTTTGCATTGTTAAGCCACAGATTTTGCCCAAGCCATCTACATCTGGTCAACATTTAGGGTCATCTCAGGCTACCAGAAGATGGCAAGAAAGCTGTGCAGACAACTCTTAACATTTTGCTGCCATCTAGTGATAAGATGTACTTTGCAGAATTGGCCTGCCAGTTTTAGAGTTGCCTGAATTGATATGTGCCTTTTAATTGAATGTTCTGCCTCTAACCCGTACATGTACAGGTAGTTCTGGGAAAACAGCACAGCCAGATAAAAATATTACTTAAAAAACCAGGTCTTTACTTGGTTTGTAGTTATATATGCATTTTTTTTTTTTTACATCTGACAATTGCCTCCTTCTTCAAAATTACATAGAAACAGTATGTGCCCGTTGTCTTCTAGCATGGGATTGTATTTATGGAAAGAGCCTAAAAAGAGAGGAACAGCTCCAGTCTCATTCCCAGGATGTATTAGAATCCTTCCCCTTCATGGACACATCATCTTTTTTTTTTTTTTTTACTGAAGCTCTTTACTGAAACTGAAGCATTCATGACAAAAAAAACGAATCAAAGAGAAAAGAAAATCAAAGAAAGAAAAGAGATAAGAACCAGTGTAAGTTGAACATGACTTTTGGAAGCAAGTTAAAATAAATAAATGAAAACAAGACCTAGTATATTGAAATTGATTGGTTAGTCACTAACCTGACATTGAAGGATATGCCGTCCATGGAGAAATGTAGGTTAAGCTGGCTGGATGCGATATACTCCACCCTGCTATCATTTGCTAGCTTGTGGTAGATAGGAGGTTAATTGCACACTGATTATCTAGGCTCATTGCAATTAATGAAGCAGTTCTCTTAAATGTATGTGGATCAGTCATGGAGGTACTCTTGCACAGTTTTCAATTAACTTTCTAGTCTAGCTGGAAGGAACAAAGGTCCGGTGAAGGGAGATGGGAAAACCAGATTTGGTACCGAGAAATTCACGTGCCTTGGGTCCACTGGGTAATGCATCAGCAGGCAGTAATTTGACTGTATTAATGTATTTTGTGTATCTGTATCTCTTTATATACATTTTACAGGAGATTATGTGGTGATGGCGGTCTATTTTGATTTAAGCAGAAGGATGGGCTATTTCACCATTCAAACGTATATCCCCTGCACGCTCATTGTAGTGCTCTCCTGGGTTTCTTTCTGGATTAATAAGGATGCTGTACCAGCCAGAACATCTTTGGGTAGGTCATTGCTTCTTTATCTTTTTAGTAGCCATAAAACCTCTATAACAATGTGTTAGCTTATACAAATTGCATAGATGTGTAGATCCAACGTGACATACATTTAGAATGCTGCTTTAAAGCTTTTGCCCTATTAAAATCTAGAGAAGCACAATCTAATGCTCTCATTGGAATTCTCCAAATAGGCTCCAAGAAGCTCAAAACTTTATTACTTTCAGATCAGCAGAATAGAGAAAGAGATATAGAGAAAATGAGAAAGTTTGTAGCTTTGTTTCTCTCGGTCCTCTTCCTGGTCTTGCTTTTTAAAAACATATGCTTTCAGTTATAAGCAATGGTAGGACATTATTTTGACTGGGCCAGTAGAATTTCTAGATTAAAGGCATGGTGTGGGATGTTTAACATCCTTAGCTCCCCTACTCCCCCCATTTTATTTCTTTTGCTAACTTTTTTATGATTTAACAAGATTTCCAAACTAGGTTCCCCAACTCTGAAAAGAGTCAGTCTTGTGGGCTGGAAAGAGCCTGGATCCAATGTAACATTCCCCTTTCTTGTATGGCTTGTATGGAATACTAAACTAATTGGGCTTACAGAATAGCAATATCTTAATTATAGTAAATATTTTTTTCTATCATTTATCATTTGTGTGTCTCTGTGTGTGCCTTTGAGTCAGTTTTTGACTCCTGAGAACTACCTGTATAGGTGTACAGTATATAAGTGTACAGAATCCTTGCCGTGTTCTTGGCAAGGGTTTTTTGGAAATAGTTTTCCCTTGTCTGCTTCCTAAGGCTGAGAGAGAGAGTGGCTTGGCCCAATGTCACCCAGGTAGTTTTGTACTTAAGGTGGGACTAGAACTCGTGATCTCCCAGTTTCTAACCTGATCCCTTTAACCACTACACCAAACTGGCTCTCCAATATACATTATCCACAAATTATTTTCAAGAGCATTGTATAGAACATTGGACAGACTTAGTTTAAACTGGGAAAACTGTGAGCATCCTAGATCAAGCCAAGTCCAAAAATGCTAGAAAATTCCTGGAAGCCTAGCATTCAGACTAATTGTCTATCAGCAGACACATAAACAACATTTATATACCATTCAAAAGGGACAATTAAAAAGTCCAAAAGGAAACAAAGACACAAAAACAGCTCCTTTCCAGCATACAGCGTCCAGATGAGCAGAGGTTAACACCAGGATTAATACTAGAGCAACAATCAAGAAGTAAACAATACTTCAATCAAGGAACTACCAACTCAGACAAACAAGCCAACAGTAAATTATAACCTAATCCAGGAACCACCAATATCACTCCCATTTACTTGAGAAGGCAAGCCACTAGCATATAAAATGAGAACAAACCCCACTCCCTTGTAGCACTGATGTTGTTACTTAGTTTGGTAATGAAATCTCTGCAAAAAAACATCCAAGCTCACAGAGCACCAAGGACTCCACAAGAGTGTTGCAATCAGATTTCACTGCTTCTATATGAATTGATTTGCTCATTCAATAAACTATATGATTCACTCTATGGTTATAGCGTTTGTCAACGTTTGATATTTGATCGTAATATCGTAAAACAGAAGATGTGGCATTAGAACCTGAGCTTCATCTAAAAAGGAAAATTTATCCTCTTTCTTTCAGAGGTTACTGTGTGCAAATGTTGTCCTATTGTGAACATATTTTGTGAATATATTTTGGAGCAGATATGATTGAGATGTTTACATATACCAGTGTCCATGCATAGATCTGAAGGAAACGTGGCTGCCTGAAAGCTCAATCAATATCTGCTAAGGGAGAACATTCTCTAAGACTCAAGCCATGATTATGATGATTACTTAGTACGTTCTGAAGTAATGAGAACCTCTGCTTGTATTTCTCACAAAAATCATGGTTTATGTATGACATTGTCACAACTTTAGACAGCTGGATTACTGAATCATCAATGAATATTATGACTCTCACAAATCTGAGATCCTAAGGGCTTCCCACTAAAGGGTAGAATTAAATGGTTCACATTAGCACCACTCATGGGGAGAAAAAAATCTGTGCTAGGATCATGGGATTCTGCTGGCTAATCATAAACTTTTATTTCTACTGGTTTTGTTTGCCATCAGTATGACTATGTCGGTATAGTTGTGTGGGATCTTCCACATGAAGTAGAATCTTGGGTCAATCAGTACTGCATTCTTTTTAACTGTTGCCAAACCCGTGGTTGCTGTAAATTGTAGCTGGTCCATATGCCATTAAGGAGGTGGAAGTCAGCTTGGTATGAATTGATGCATTATTTATTTACGTTTTAAGAAGGCTCATCTGAATACCTCTATTTTTAGTAAAAAAATATAGTTACAAAGGCAATATTCCCTTTGTAAACTTCATATGTTAAAACAAAAAGTCAGAGAGAGCTTCTTCATTCAGCCAAGTGGTCCTGGTTGTCTATCAAGCCATAACAAGGATTCTAACTATAGTTACTTGAATGCAGAATGAACATCTTCCTGCCAGCTTTTTTTAAAAAAAAATAATTTCAGAGGATCATTGGTAAAGATCATGAGTGAAACAATATTATAGACAATACACCCTTCTTGTGTATTTGAACTAATGAAGGAAAACTTCTCAAAGGGATTAGTAACTCATGACTTACTGTCAGAGAAGAATATTCTATCTTTGATTCTATCCAGGGGATTCTGGATCCTTGATCCAGAATGTATCTAAGCCTTACCATAGCTGGACATATAGTTCAGAAGTACAATTTATTTTTGAGATACAAAGAACAGAAAGCAGTGCTTAAAAACACAGAAATGTTCAGGACAGAAATGTGGCTTGAAATTTGAAATCAGTTGAGTCTACCAAAACTGTACTGTCAAATGTTCTGAAATTCCAGCATGTAATATTCCATGTCTTTGAGCAATTCCATTTGTAAAGTGGATGTCAAATATTAATAGATGTTTAAGATAGAATGAGTTTTAGTTTCCGCCCAAAGCAGTGATGTAATTTAAAATGCATATATTACCCATACTTGTTCCCAAGTATGAACCAATTATTTAACCAAAAATTGTGGATGTTTATGCTAGAGAAAAAGGAATTATGATTGCCATAGGCAATATCCATTTGTGAATACCATATCAATCTATTTTCTGTTCAGGTACAGGGAATCATGGAGAATCTGATTTTCCATTAAAGATTCTGAAACTTTATTAAACTTGAAGAAGGACTTCTTTTTTCTATGATGAAAACTTTGTATTAGCCCAGTTCCTGGAGTTTATAGAGTTCAACCAGTAACATTTCATGTAACATTTCACTGGTTTCTTAAACTTAGCCAGAGTAATATACCCTGGCAGTTTTTTCAACTTCATCATAGCAACTGCTCAGATTTTTGTTATTATTATTATTATTTTTAGAAATTCACAAACAATGAACACAACAGGAACTAAGAATGTGGTTGAAAGACATGATGATACATGTTCCTGTTGGTCATTTGGGGACAAACGCATATTGTTTCTTGTGTTCTCAGCAATTCAAGAAGTTTGACGAAGGGGTTCCCCCCCCCAAAGGTTGGTGGGTGGGGTGAAGACAAAAGTGAGATGGGATGCTTTAAAGTAGTAGCTATTACAACCTATGCATGTTCATTTTAGATAAATGTTCACATTGAGTGAGTTCTACAGTTCACGCTTTACCCAGACAAGAGCTTTATACGTTCAGAAGATAAATTCCATCATTTTAAAATGCCCATAGTTACTTCATGCTATCTAGATATTTCGGGACCATTAATTTTGCCAAAGGACAGAAGGATGAAGCCAAGCTATTCACTCCTTGTCAGCTAGGCAATAAACATCATAAAGTATCAGTTAATTCTTTAGGTTAAAAGCCACCTTCCAGATAGTGCAGGATTAGCTGCTCACAAGATGGACCTGAATAGAATTTGCTTCTCCCCCCCCCACCTGACTAATCCTTGTTTTTCTAGTTCTGTGTTATTGCATTTGGCTGACTAGAACTAGGGCTTTGTTGTAGAAATTGGCCACAAACTAATTACATTCAGTAGGAATCATAGAGGAGGAGACACTAAAGACATCTGCGAGTACCCAAAAACAAATAATGATTTACTCCATTCTCTCTTTCACAGTTCATGGTAGACATATTATAGCAAACATCCTTCGGCATTAACACCATGGATAATGCTCACAAGGAAGACTGATTACAAGGGATCTGAGCGCTATAAGTTGCAGATCTGAATAAGCCTAACAAAGCAAGCAAGTAACTGTACTGTTTTCTTGTTATCCTTTGGGATATCAATACTAAAAATGTTGAAGGAAGAATCCTATCAATAAACATTTATTTAGTTGCAGATCTGTTTATTTATTTAATTGAAACATGCTTCAGGTTGGATCCAAAGAATTCCAAAGCTAAGAAAATCTGCTAAGTACAATTAATCAGTTTTCTTATTTTTCTGAACCTGAAGCCATTCTATTTTTGGCAATTTTTTTTTTTTTAAATCATATGAAAATTCATACAGCTTTTTCTACACACCTATACAAATATAGAATAGAATAGAATTCTTTATTGGGCAAGTGTGATTGGACACACAAGGAATTTGTCTTGGTGCATACGCTCTCAGAGTACAGAAAAGAAAAGATACATTCATCAAGAATCATAAGGTACTACACTTAATGATAATCATAGGGAAACAGTCAATATAAATCATAAGGATACCAGCAACAAGGTTACAGTCATACAGCCTTAAGTGGGAGGAGATGGGTGATAGGAACGATGAGAAGATTAATAGTAATGCAGACTTAGTAACTAGTTTGACAGTGTTGAGGGAATTATTTGTTTAGCAGAGTGATGGCGTTCAGAAAAAAAACTGTTCTTGTGTCTAGTTGTCCCTTTTATGTGCAGATTCCTCTACATTGTGTGTGTGTGTGGATTTTGGCATATCCACATTTATTATCTGGATAAAATGTACATGTGCATTGAGAGTCAGTAGTAGATAAAGTCTTGGAATTTGATTTTTCTACTGACCCCAACTTCTAGTCCCTCATCAGTCAAGCCACTCTTAGTCACAGAAGCTTATTAGGTGATCTTGGGCCAGCCATCTTGAACCTTCAAAGAGAGAGAGAGAAGGTGTGCTTGCATCAAAAATCAAATGAATTGATTTCTGTTTCCATCTCTGCTGCACGTCCTGCTTTGACAAGCATGGGAACTCTTTACTTATGCAACAATACATTTTCTGTATTTTTCTGTCTGTTTCTGTTTTCTCACTAGGTATTACAACTGTCCTGACAATGACCACTCTCAGTACCATTGCTCGCAAATCTCTTCCCAAAGTCTCTTATGTGACAGCAATGGATCTCTTTGTATCAGTTTGCTTCATTTTTGTTTTTTCTGCATTGGTGGAGTATGGGACTCTTCATTATTTTGTTAGTAACAGAAAGCCAAGCAAGGATAAAGACAAAAAGAAGAAAAATCCTGTATGTATCTTACTGCAATATAAACAATGTTACAAACCCTGATTTTAACCATGTTTTCCAGAAATGAACCCTTACTTTCTTTTCTTTTCTTTTTTAGCTATATTAAACAGAAAGTGTGTGTAGAAAATTTGCTATATGACCAGGCATGAGTAGGAATGTAAATGGCAGATCTTCTTAGTATCCGATATAGAACAAAGATAGAACATAGATGGAGATCTGGAAGAAATGGAAATGGGGGAATCCTTTATATAGCACATTGGTGAGACAAGTCAAAAGCATAAGCTTGCATTCATTTTATACTGACCCCAACTTCAGTGCTGCTCAAATTTTGTGGAACAAGCAGATAGATCATGCCAGAATTGCACTCTGCAACTTTTCTTAGGACCACTCTGAAAGACCCTCTTATTTATTCTCTTTATGGTTGTCTCAGAATCTTCAATTTATATTAACAGATTAAAAAGATTAAAAAATAAGAGCCTGTAGTACAGTGGACTAAAGCACTGTTATTAACATCTGCTGCTTGCAATTACTGCAAGTTCAAATCTCACCAGGCTCAAGGTTGACTCAGCCTTCCATCCTTTCTAAGGTAGGTGAAATGAGGACCCAGTTTGTGGGGGCAATAAGCTGACTTTGTATAAATATACAAAAGTATGAAGGCTATTGCTTAACGCATTGTAAGCCACCCTGAGTCTCCGAAGAAGGGCGGCATATAAATTAAAGCAAAAAAAAAAAACACAACCACACACACACAAAAAACAAACAAACAAGGGAGGTACTTTGCATGGGCTGCCCGTTATAACGTTGTATATCATTTCTTTTAATGTATGTCAGTGGAAACCTGTTGCCTTTAGACCAGGGGTGTCAAACTTAAAGCCCCTGGGCCAGATCCAGCCTATGGGGTACTTAAATCTGGCCCACGGGGCTGGCCTGGAAATATCAAAGGACCCGCAGTACCTCTTTTGGCCAAAATGGACCATGAAGCCCCCCATAGTCCATTTTCTGCCTCCACAGCCTCCTGCAGCATTCTGTCGGCCATTAATATCTGGTAGAAAAGATAGGAAAATTGTTATAGTAAAGAACTCTGGAAAGAAAGAAGAGAAGGGGAAAAATGCATCTTAAGCCTATGTCAAATGCCCACTGATGGCCATGCCCAACCCAGCCATGCCCACCACCCATCCCCGGGCACGCACCCCCCCCCGACCCTCTGAAGTCAAGCACAACCGTGATGCGGCCCGCAATGAAATCGAGTTTGACACTCTTGTTTTATACATTGTTCTTAAAGTCCTGCATTCCTAAGCATAGAAATTTATTTTTGGAAGGTTTGTCGATTTCAATATCTGGAGGCTTCTACATTTCTTCCCCAATATAGATCTTGTTAACCTTCAAAGTGTAGAATTAACTTGCTAAGGTTGAGGGAAAGACTGTAGAGTTCATGTGTTTTGAATTTTAATTTTAAAAAACAGTATGTCTTTTCTTGTCTATTTTTTTCTTGTTTATCACCCTTCCTTTTATTTAATGGTCTATATTATCTCCCTATTTTTTCAGTTTATCATTTGTGTGTTTTATTAATACAATGTACTTGTTTTCTTGTGAAAAATTACACATTTGTTAGTGAGTTTATATGTGCTTATCTGCTTCAAGGGTTCATTCCGTGTTAAAACAATTAAGCAAGATCACCAGAAAATATTGAGTCCAATGTGCCACTATTGGATTAAATCAGTGGTGAAATCCATTTTTTTTACTACTGGTTCAGTGGGCGTGACTTGGTGGGCATGGTGTAGCTTAGTGGGTGTGGCTTGGTGGGCATGGCAGGGGAAGGATATTGCAAAATCTCCATTCCCACCCCACTCTGGGGCCAGCCAGAGGTGGTATTTGCTGATTCTCCGAACTACTCAAAATTTCTGCTACCAGTTCTCCAAACTGCTCAAAATTTCTGCTTCCGGTTCTCCAGAACCTGTTAGAACCTGCTGGATTTCACCCCTGGATTAAATGTATTGATGGATCTGTTCCTCAGATGCTAGACAGAACAAGTTTAATTTCCATAGACTTTTACAAACTTTTGTAATGAAGATGGCAGTCTATAGCCAATGGCATTTAAATCATCACAGAAGAACTCAAACTCTGTATGAGGTCAAAAAGAAGAGCCTTGGTAGCACAGTGGACTAAAGCACTGTTATTAACATCAGCTGCTTGCAATTACTGCAAGTTCAAATCTCACCAGGCTCAGGGTTGACTCAGCCTTCCATCCTTTCAAAGGTAGGTGAAATGAGGACCCAGATTGTGGGGGCAATAAGCTGACTTTGTATAAATATACAAAAGTATGAAGGCTATTGCTTAATGCATTGTAAGGCGCCCTGAGTCTCCGGAGAAGGGCGGCATATAAATTAAAGCAAAAAAAAAAAAGAGTTCTAAACTTGAGAGGAAAATAACTGAAGTGAGATTCTCTCTCCTTACCCCATGATATCTTCAATGCTACCACTTTTCTGACAGCAGAGTTCTGACGCAGGAGATGTAAATGTGGATGGACTAACAATGGAAGATTTTAGACTAGTTGAGTCTCCAAACCCTCCAGTTGTCAAGAATATCCCTGGTCAGGAAACAAACAAACCAAGCAGGCTAGACCTAATCTAATGTATTTCTCTCCATTGCAAACAATGGAAGGAAAATTGTTATTATTTACTAGTATTATTTTAATGGCAGGAAGAGTAATAAAGACTGCTGTTTCATAGTAGAAACAGACTTGCTCTTTCATGGTTTTGTTTGTGTCTGTTTAATTTTTTTTAAAAAGTAGAACAGCTTCAAAGTCATTGCTCAAAGTACAAGATAATGTTTTTATATATATAGGATTTTCTGCTTTCTTCAACCCATGTTGTGAACTGGCATTTAGAAAGACAGTGGATTGAAGAAGAAAAACAAGAGGGATGGGTGGGGAAGCAAGAACAGTGCTTAGAAATCTGATCAAGTGTATTTTCTACTACTAAATGCTTGCAGACAAATCATAGCTTTCTTAATTTTAGAAATAGCTTAAATTAGAATTCCAAAATGTGTAATTTTGATTCTTTTTTTACATACATTCTTGCTTAATAGTCTACTTTAAATCCTTTTTCTGTTTGTTTTCTTTTAACTTGCTATAGTTTCAAATAGAATCTTTAATTTAAACTATTTTTTGTCTCCTTTTCCCCTCTTCTCCTTTTCTTTAATTTAAAAATTCTGATTTTTTTTTTTCTGTCTACAAAACCAAAGCTTCTTCGGATGTTTTCATTCAAGGTATAATATTTTTGGAATAGAAATCCACTGCATGTGACTGCTGAACTGAACAATTAGAGCTTCACTAGAGGTTTATAAAATAATTTGTGCATTCTACTTGAAACGGCCTGATGGTGAAGTAGAATGGATAATATTTAGAAATGAACATCAAGATGATTCAGCAGCCCAGACACTAATTCACTGCTGTTTTGAACTTATGCTAAGTTCAAAGGATTTGAATATTTGGATCCGCATGCATGAAGAGATCCTTGTAGAATATCCAAAACATCTATATTACTCTTTCACTCTTCTTAAGTTATCCATGGGATCCAATTCAGTGTGATAACCACACAGGAATTCACCATAAATTCTTTTAGGATTCATTTCTAAGCCTTAGTTATATCTTCTGAAGATTTACTAGCCAGAAATCTTTCAAAGATGTAAACTATTGGATGCCATTGGATGATCTTATAATTATTCTTACATATACCAGCAGAGTTTTGAAGGCTATAACATGCTTATATTCACTACTGTCACTAGCTCTCAAAATCCAGAGTGGAAAATACAGGGTAGCTGTATGTCATTGTTGAATATGAAATAGAATTCTGAAATAGATAACTTTTTAAATACCCAAGTAACAGAGTAAATGAAATGATCCTAATACATCTGAAATATTTTTTGTCTCCAGCCTTTATTTTAATAACATTAAAAAAAAAAAAAAAAACTAGCTGCTAGTTTCAAGCAGTTTTTTGCCCTCAAAAATCTTTATCGGTAAAACATGATTGAAGTGATTGAACATATACAGCTGCCATATTTTGTCATGATGAAGCTTTCAGCTAGTGAACAGTTGTCAATTGAAAACTGCATGTTATAGAAATGCTGAGTTCCAAAAATCACTAAAAGCATCACCTAACCTATGTACAAATAACTCATCTGGTAGTATTCGACTTCCCATAACCAATTTTAGCTTATTTCACTATGTAGAAATACAAAGCATCAACTTTCAAATTGATGGGGAAACAAATATGATCCCTTTCCTCTATTGAACAGTCATTTTATAGCTAATAAGGGAAACAAATCATGGTGTTCCTATGGCTTCGTTTCTGTTTGGAATTAAGTCCTGCTGCGTGGCTGCTGTTCAGTAACATTTGGATTTAAGGTATAAGTGTTGGATTGTGCCTTTCCATTAATTCAAAATGATGAGTTCATCATTGTAGTAGCAAACCAGATCTTTAGCAAGCTGGTCGTGTGCCTGTTCTGTAGAGCTACTAGTTGCTTTGCACCAATTAGTTGAACGCTTTATAACAAAGCAACAACCGTTCATCATTGCCCTTTTTCCTTCTTGCCCCTTATGTATCTTAGGCACCAACAATTGATATCCGCCCAAGGTCAGCGACGATTCAAATGAACAATGCGACACACCTCCAAGAGCGGGATGAAGAGTATGGCTATGAGTGTCTTGATGGCAAGGACTGTGCGAGTTTTTTCTGCTGCTTTGAGGATTGCCGAACAGGAGCTTGGCGGCATGGAAGGATACATATTCGTATTGCCAAAATGGACTCCTATGCCCGCATATTCTTCCCCACGGCCTTCTGTTTGTTTAATCTGGTCTACTGGGTATCTTACCTTTACCTTTAAACAAGCAGAAAGGAAGTTGATGACATGAGCCTTATTGTTGGGATTTTATTAGAAGATTGGTTTCCTGTATTAATTCACTTCAGTGCCATGATCTAGTGGCTTTGGTGCATATGAGGGGACTTAAAATAAACACATGGACTATCCTGCAGGCAGGAGCCATCCCATTCTCTTCTGCCCCAGGGAATGCGCTGCACATATATCATTATCCATGCATAGCATTCCTTGACCTAAGGAGGGAATGGCTCAGCCCTGGTCTGTTGAGCATCAAAGTTTCATGAACTTTTCAATTTTATAACATGCTTTGCAGTGATCTGAATCCTTTAATGCCATAACTCAGTAAATAACAACCATCAGATTATTTGTTGAAGGCTACTGTAACACTATTGTGACCTGGATGATATCATTCTTCATTTTTAAGTGCTATGATCCAACAAAGAGCCAGGATTATATTGAAGGCCACGTGAATCTCAGAGGAACCACGAAGAGAGGATCCACACCAACTCTTGAGGTTTGGGTGTCACCATTTCAGTTATATATGACAGCAGGCACAATCTGAGATAAATGCTGTCTTGTGCATTAGCACTAACTATAAATGTGTGATATCTTTTGTCCTCTGTAGGCTTTTCTTTTTGGAAGAGTCATCTTTCACTTCAGATCAATGAAACTAGTCAGTGGGGAGAAGGCAGCTTTTCTTCTCACCCAAATTAAAAAAAAAAAAAAGGAACTGCTGGGTGTCCTTCCTTAGAGCACATGTACAAACATTGTAAATATTTCACTAGCTTGTAGCACTTGGATCTAGTGCATGAAGATTTTTTGGGGTGGGTGGGTGGGTGGGCAAAATGAATAAAGCAAAGATTTCCATATATACAACTATCTTTTATTTTAGATCCCCTGCTTTGCTGAAAACTGTGGAGTAACCATTGCCTTCTTTTTATTTGTCTGGCAGAAATCCCTTCTCCCTCATGCATGGAAGATTTGAACAGACAGCACCTTTTTGAAGTTAGACAAATCTTAAAACAATTGAACAGAACACACATTGGTCCATGTGTGACCAACTTTAAAATTCTGTAATTTTGCTCCCAGTTCCTCATTTTCAACAGCAATTGGGATAGCAATTATTATATATATGATATCTATCTATCTATCTATCTATCTATCTATCTATCTATCTATCTATCTATCTATCTATCTATCTATCTATCTAGGTTCCACCTACGTAAACCAAGATATTACACAGCCCTAGTTCAGTGAAATCACAATTCACTAGTTTCTGGGCTTCTTCTTTTTTTTTTTCCCTTCTGGCAGCCAGCAGACCTTTTGCTGCCCTTTGGGAGACTAAGATAGATCTATTTCGGCCTTATAAGGCCTCATCAGTTAGCCACACCCTCATCTAATTCTGGTTGGCTGCCAGAAGGAAAAAAAAAAAAGCCCAGAAACTAGTGAATTGTGATTTCACTGAACTAGAGCTGCATAATATCTTGGTTTACGTAAGTGGAACCTGGCTAGAGAGAAATACACATAAAACCTACGAAAAAGAAAGAAAAACATATATATGTATGTATACACACACACACACACACACACACACACACACACAGTATATATCAAGATTGGCTGTGGTCTTTTGAAGCCTTGCTCGCAGGAAGCATCTCCTCACCTACTTTGAATACTGATGATTGCTAAGATGCTTCTGCTAAGATGCACGAACTATCTGAAATGAACCAGGCCGAACAAAGCTCTGGCTACATTTGCTTTTTTGAGATACAGCAAACATTGGTTTTACAGGCAGCTGTTGGTATATTTTCATTTGAAATGAA
The DNA here is from genome assembly GCF_059756535.1 of Pantherophis guttatus. Lineage (NCBI taxonomy): Eukaryota > Metazoa > Chordata > Lepidosauria > Squamata > Colubridae > Pantherophis > Pantherophis guttatus. Next base: position 176,053,942 of record NC_142064.1, read on the forward strand.
ACTCTAGACCTGTTGTTCACCATGCATTAGTGTGATGATATTTGTGCTTCCTTTCTTTTTGTTTTGCTTTGGGTCCCTTGGTTATGATAAAGGTCTCCACAGTTGACACACAAGCAAAAGACAACCAAAATAAATGACCAGACTAAATGAGAAAATCCATCATAGTATGGGGCTGCTCCAGCAACAACCAAAACCACCTAGATAATTCTTGAACTCATCAAGCTAGCAACTGAATTTGAAATATTCATGCAGTGCTCAGTTATGCAATCTTTAGCACATGTAAATATTTCTGACATGTTTATGGTCACAAATGGTAAATATCAAATAGGTTTGCAGACAGGAATGAGGAATAATCTGTATGTATATTATCACTGCAAAATCAGTGATAACTAATACAGTCCTAAGAAGTTCTAAGTTTCCCAATGTCTGTATAGTTTTAAAAATAAACATGCATAGAAAGGAATAACTGATTCCTGATCAATTGTTCCTTATTTAATGTACTTAAAAGAAGGAAATGCACATACCCATGGTTTTTTTTTTCCAATAAAATTGCTGCATTCAATATTACTACTGTCTTTGAGTGTGACTTCACTAATAACAAGCACATACAGTATGTTTGTTCAGAAATTTACAAATAAAATTAACAGATTAACAGAATTGGAAGGGACCTTGTAGGTCATCTAGTCCAACCCCCCCCACCCAAGCAGGAGACTCTACCAC